>NW_024884989.1:4461102-4527125 GCF_019232065.1 Centrocercus urophasianus | reverse complement strand
CCCCCCCCCCCCCCCCTCCGCCGTCGAGGCGGGCATGCGGCCAGCGGCCTCCCCCGGGAGGAGGAGGAGGAGTCACGGTTCCTCCTCCGCCCCCGCTCCGCGTTGTGGCCCGACCGCTCCCCTCCCCAGGGGAAGCGCACTGAGTCACGCCACCTCCTCCTTCCTCCCGGGCCACCCCGGAGGAGCGGGGGGATGGGAACCGGCCGTGACTCGAGGCACGTAGACAAGGCCCGAACTATCCGCCAAGCTCAGGGAAAAAAAAAAAAAAAAAAAAAAAACCCACAACCGAGGCTTCCGAAGGCCGCGCAACACCGCAGAACGCGCCCGGCGTGCGTCACTTACCTGCTAGAGAAAAAGGACGCACCGGCGCCGATATCGCTACGCACCGAAGCCTGCGCTGCCCTGACAACAACCGACTCCGTCAGCAGCTACCCCCACACTGCGCCCTCCCCGCCGCGGGGACGCGGTTTTTATAGAGGGGGCGGCACACGGCGCGGTGACCTCACAATGCCTGGAAGCAGCGCGCCGCTCGATTGGCCGGGACCTCCGCCGGCGCCGTGACGTAATAAGACACAAAGGCCGTGCTCCTGTTCCTTGGCGCTGATTGGGTGCCTGCCCGGCCGCTGATTGGTTGTTAAAGTCGGCGGCTGATTGGATATTGTGAGACTAGAAGGGGCCAATAGACGTCGGGCGGGCGCTCTGCGCGCTGATTGGACGAAACGGGGCATGGTTTGGATCCTACCCTTTGTTGCAAAGCTCCACAATGGGAAGTCAATAGGAGCGGGGCGAGCGGCGGCGGGGCGCGGCGGGGCGGCGGGCGGCGGACTCCTGGCTCCCCGGACCTCAGCGGGCGGTCCCGGAGCAAAGGCTGCTCGGCCCCGCCGCCTGCCGGCCCGCCCCTCCGGCCCCGCCACAAAATGCCTTTCGCGGCGTTCGGTGCGGAGACTGCGAGCGGCGGGGCCGGGCCGCGCCGAAGGGAACGGCCGGGCTCCCCCCGGTCGTGGGGACAGCGGGGACACGCAGACGCTGGGCGCATGCTATGGGCTGGCTCGGCTGGTATCGGAGGAGAGGTGGAGGAGCTTGTTGTATGGGCTCGCTAAGGGACTGCCCGGTTCGGCACCGTGCAGCTCCAGCCCCATCGCGGCGCTTACAGCGTCCGTCCTCTGGCTTTATGAATGGGAGCAGCCGTATTGTGCGATAGGAACGCTGGCCACAGGATTTGGTTTTGAATCGGGGCAGTCCTACTGATGTGTTGCCCTCCAAAAGGCACCGCTACTCCCTGCCAGCGGGAACGTCACCCTGGGACATGCGTGTCCTGGGGGAGAGCCTGGTAGTGTGCAGATGCTGCAGCTGGGCCCCTCTGTGCTGCTGTTCTCCACCTCCCTAAAACCACATTTCCACTCACTTTGTGGGTTGTCTTCTAACTCCATAGCTAATTACAAAGTTCTGGGAAGTAGGAAACCAAATCCTTAATGCCTGTTGGTTGCATCTAGGAAGATAATAGCAATTAAGTGAAAAGTTGTATTTTGGAGGAGGTTGCTCCCTCCAGTTGTGCCTTACTGTATGCTGTTATGTTATTATATTCACAGCAGCTGCTGGGGGTGGAGGCAAGTCCTGCCCCCATGGTCAGGAAGAACAGGTCCCAAATGCCCTGCAGTTGTAGCACACAGAACATGGAGTGAACGCAAACAGCCACTCCCGAAGGTATCTGCACTGAGCGCGCAGATGCAATCAGGCAGACTTTGCATGAGGTTTTGCATCCTCCCCAAATGCCTGCATCCCTCAGGCCAATGCCTGGTGCAAGAGCAGATCTGTGGCGGCTCCGCACGTAGCGTTCTTTGCTTCTCCCCTTCCTTGCAAGTCGAGCAATGCGCTCCAACACGGTGCTACAGGAATGTCATGTGCAGCTGCTGGGGGGACGCTGCCTCACGTGCATCTATTTGGTCCCCAACCACCTTTGCAGGTTAATTTTCTTTTGGTCCTCGTGAAGAAAAACACGAATTACTTCTCAGAGACAAAAAGCGGCGCAGCAATAGGATGGCCCAGAAGGTGCGTAAACAGTCATTTGCATTCGACGTGGCTTGGAAAATTGAGATCTGAAATAAAGAGCTGCCCTTTAATCCGAGTTGTTCATGCTTGGGAAAAAAGAAACCTAGAAATCTGTTCTGATAGCTTCGTGTATTTTAAATTTGATGTTTGTAGAAGCGTACCATATTATTGCTGACGTGAGGGGACCAGAGCATGGTGTTTGTTATCAGGAGTTGAAAGGCATTGCTCCTCTGATATTTCCTCTCCTATTTCTGTTGCAACGATTGCTTACACTTCTAAATTTAGACACTTTTGAGCTTTGTTCTCTTGGAATTAAGACTGAAGAAAAGCTCTACGTCCCAGTAGGTTAAACAGAGGATGAGGAAAAGGCGTATGCAGCAAAGCTGAGGAGAGAAAATGAACACTCTGTGTTAGCAAAGATGTGTGCGCAGATAGAGGTAAGTGCACCCAGGGCACACATAGCTGCGTGCTCTGAGCACTGTCACCTGGCAGAGTGCTGCATGTTCCCGACTGCAAAACAGAAGACAGCTGAAGAGGAAGCAGCATCTGCATTGGCTTGTCAAGTAAACAAAAAAGCAGCACACAATGCCTGGAGTCAATGCTTTCCGAATCCCTCTGCTTCAGCATTAGCAGCTGTTTGTCGAAGGTCTTTTTCCTGCAGCTTCATTGCTGGTGGTGTTTGTGCATTAGACACAGAGGTGCATACACATAGGTATTAATTGAAAGACTTCCACGTATACTCTTCTTGAAAAGTTGCCCAACTTGATCAGAAGCTGTATAATTACGGCTGGACCTCCTGGGGAGGGGCGGTACATGGATGTTGTGTTGGTGGCATATGGCTGAGCCCTGCAGACGCAGGGAAAGAGCTGCCAACATCCCACAGTCGGTGCTGCACCACTGCGAGCAGCGATTCAAAGAGCAGTTTGCCTCAATGGCACAGACCAGGCCTGAGAGTTTATCATTAACACCACCCAACCCCTGCCAAAGGTTTCATAAACAAATACAGGTGCTTGCCATTTAAACGCTTGGTGCCCTTTACCATGCAACCAGAGCACCGGTGAGTGAAGCTGTCCCATGTGGTGCAAGGGATCAAAGTCCCAGCAGAGCAGCTCGGTGCTTCCTGTGGGGTGGGGTGCCGTTGTCCAGGAGGCTCCGTGTCGAGCACGGCCGGGCCGAGGCACGTAGGCCTGAGCTGACCTGGAGTCCCTGAGGGTTTTGTGTCACCTGCCCTGAGGTAGGCCACCAGCTGCTTCCCAGATCCTCCTCCTCACCTTCCTCCTCCTCACCTTCCTCTTCTTCATCTTCCTCCCTGTTCTCTTTCTCCTCATTTTCCTCCTTCTCAGCCCAGGCCCTGTCACAGGCCCGGGCCATGGGCCCCCACCGCACGGGGGCGCCGTCGCGCTCTACCCTGAACTGCAATTCCCGTCATCCCCCTCGCGACCGGAAGCAACTTCCCCCGCCGCCGCGGAGCGCCACTGGGAGTTGTAGTCCTGACTTCCGGAAGTCGCCGCAGGCCGCGTCCCGGGTTGGCGGAGAGCGCGCGCGCGGCCGGACTACAAGTCCCACCCCACCCCGCGCACCGGGGCGGCAATGGCGGCGGCGGCGCCTGCGCGCGGCGCCCTCCGTGCGGACCGCGCAGAGTGAATAATAAAGGTCTCCTCGGCGGGAGCGGCGGCGGCGGGTGGGAGGCATGTCCAAGGGCCCGGTAGCGAGCGGCCCTGCCGCGACCGGGCCGGCGAACGCCGCCAGCGCGCTGCAAGCGCAGCCCGAGAAGCCGCAGCACTACACGTACGTAACGAGAGCTTCCCCCGCCGCCGCCGCCCGCGCGCCAACACGCGCCTGACGTCAGCGTGCGGCACGCGCCGAACCCCGCGCACCGCCTCGCGCCGCACCGGCTGCGACCGGCCCCGGGCGGGGGGGGGAAGGGGGGGGAATGGGGGGGTTGGAGGGAGAAAGGGGGGCCGGGCGGGGAGCGAGGGGCGGGGGGAGCGGATCCCCCTTTTCTCCCGCCCGCCGCCGCCGCTGCCGCCACGCCCGGCATGCACCGGGGCCCGGAGGGGCGGGGGGCCGCGTTCCATCGGGCTGCGGCGGGGCCTCGGTGGGATGCGGCCGGCTGACGGCGCGGGGCGGGGGCTGTCAGCATGTGGGGGCTGTCAGCGAGGGGCTCGGCCCTGTGATGGGTGTCTTTTGGGGGAAAAGTCGGCTGTGGGAGGCGGGGCGGGGGTGTGTGAGGTGAGCCCGGGCTGTGCTGGGTGTTGTGTGTGCACTGAGTGCTCTCCCAGGGAATGGCGTAGGACTGAGGGCTCTGCTGACCCCGCTGTGGGTCCCCACTTATGGGGAGAGGTGACTGAGGAGGTCAGGAAGGATGAAGGGAGCTCAGGTGTTGTTCCGTTGGAAGAATAAAGTTAGAGAGCGTTTGTAAATCAACTTCCCTCCTTGTTCTCCTTGTGCTGCACACCTGTAGGGCAAAACAGCACGGATCTCCCCTGCTTCTTGCACACGTTGGTGCCCCGGTGCAAAACTGAATTCAAACTCTATCAGTACAGATCCGTGTGCCTCCTGTAGGGCTGTCAGCTGCACACCCAACCTGGGCTGTGCACAATGTCAGGTCTGCCGTAGACTGAGGGTGGAAATCCTGTGGTGATCCTTATGAAGCTGCAAAGCACAGGTCCACAGGTGGCTTTATTTCTGGTGGTTAAAGTTTGACAGCCCTATAGGAGTGAAGGAGGCAGAAGTGCATGGATGCATTGGGTCCCTGGACAGGGAAGTGATGGTCAAAGTAAAAGGGAAAGCCCAGGGGAGATGTGAGATGTGACACAAAAATAAGGCTGCGGGGACATCAGGTAGAGGGAAATGGAGATGGTAGCATGGCTAAGCATGGCTGTGGAAGGAAGGATGTCAAAGATCAAGAAAGAAAGGGTGGAAGAAAGCTTAGGAAATAGAAAGAGAAGGAGGAAGATTTGGGACCAAGCAGCTGAAAAGGACAGAGGAGGAAAACAGCGCGCTGTGGAACAAAGGTGATGGTGTAATTAGCTTTATTTCCGGAGGGGAAAAGCACTTATTTGCGGATGGATGCTAAAAATAATTCAGTGAAAACAGTTGGAAGAGCGCTTTAACCATACGTGAGAGATGGGTTTGGGGCTGCAGAGCGAGCCGTGCTTTGGGAATTGTGCAGTAGGTCACATCGTGCTGCAAACTCCTCCTGATAACATATGGGAACTTACTTGGTGGTCGTTGATGTAAAAAAGTTGTATGTTGTCAAAATGTAAATATTTTCTTCCCCCCCTTTTTTTTTTCTTCTTTAAATGTAGTTTGTTTCCATAAAGTGACACGAAGGTTACGAGTTGTAAACTCAAGGAAGCTTAATTATC
This sequence comes from Centrocercus urophasianus, assembly GCF_019232065.1. Classification (NCBI taxonomy): domain Eukaryota; kingdom Metazoa; phylum Chordata; class Aves; order Galliformes; family Phasianidae; genus Centrocercus; species Centrocercus urophasianus. The sequence goes on along the minus strand of NW_024884989.1, from coordinate 4,521,705 downwards.
TGCATGCTTTGCTGTTCCCTGGGGACAGGCAATCTGGTACCGTGGATCTCTGGGAAGTTTGTGTTGTATTTATTAGGAATGGTTCCAATTTCTATATTAGTGTCAATTTCTAAACTCTTGGTATTTGTGTGAGATTTTTAGGTAGTTTGTAATGCAGTTCTATATCTTGTCTGGAAGCCTTTGCTTATTCTAGATGTGCAACAAAATAAAAGCTGGACAGAATAGAATTACTGATGATATCCCACTCCCTTTGGTGCAGTTTGCTCGCAGAAGAGGAATCTTAAAGCCCCCTTTGATTACGTCCTTGCTGGCTGTTGCAGGGTGTAGCTGGATGCTCCTGGAGACATTCTGGTTCCACGCTTCCCTATTGAATTATGAATGTTGTATTTCACACCTGAGGATCTGATATTCTGTTTGTGGAATTCAAGTGAGAGACTCAGCAGCTGCTGTTACACTCACTCGGGTTATTGGATCACAGGTCTGCGTGGGGCTGTTCCTTGTGATCCCACAGCTGCTGGAGCAGGATGAGCTCTGTGGGTGCCACGGGTGCAGAGCGTGGCTCGTTGCTCAGGTAGCTTTGGTCTTTGGGAGATACACTGTGCAGCTTAGCAGGTCGTGTGTCCTGGGAAGTGGGTTTGCTTTGGGGATGTTCCATCAAACCTCAGCTGCTCATTGACTCGGTGCTGTTCTCAGCTCTGGCTGGTTGTTGCAGCTCATGGTTGTTGCTGCGTGCATCTCCGTCTTTAATGTGTTATTACAAATGTGAATAGAGGCTGAGTTCAAAGAAACTGAAAGTAAACCATCAGTCACTCAGTGCTGTAGGTGCTGAGCGCCGCTGTAGCGCTGGGTTTTGGCACACTCTGTCCATTTGGCTGTCACTGTTGTCATTGGTTTTCAGTCAGAGCAAACTCATTAATTGTGAATTATTAAGGCTGTATGCTGCTCGGCTGTTTATTGATCACACAGAATTTAGATAAGTGCAAGCAGAACAGTGCTTTGTTTGCTGTGCATTCACCTGAAAGTCAGACAGCTTAATAACTCCGCAGGAAAGGAGATGTTCAGGTGATGACGAATTAATCCATTCAGTTAGAACAAAGCCAAACAGAAGTGCATTCATTCTGGTCTGTTAAAAATGCATGCATTCAAAAGCAGCATTGAAAATATTCCGAGGTAGGTTATAAACTCCTGGGCACATTGGGCAGGTCATCCCTACTCGTGATAATTCTTTTGGGTGTGCAGGTTTTAAATACGAGCTGCTGTCTTGGGGACAAACGTGCAGCTCCTGTATCGCTGCAGGCTGTGCCTTCACTCGAGGTCTGGGCCTGAGAGGGCATCCCATCCTTCCTCATGCAGCAGCAGCAAAGCTCTGTGGATGTGCCTTTGCAGCTTAAAAGGCAAAACCTTGACTTCTTCAGGAGGGGAAGGAATTGTGGGAAATTCCTGAAGGATTAATGCCATGTACTTTGTGCTCTGCCTGCATCCACAGGGTTGGTTGTGAACTGATGGTAGAGGCTGCTGGGCTGCACTCACCAGGGCTTTATCTTGCAATCTTTTTCTGCCGGGCGAAAGGAGCCGTGCACTTGAGCTGTAAGTGGTGATGAAAATGAGGCTGATGGAATGTTGTAACTCAAATTAACTTTGTATCCAAGGCGTTCCTGTGTCTGCCTGTTTGAGGAGCGCCTTGCCTAGTGGTTCTCAGCTTTAAGTAGGAACTCGGATTACAGCAGTGACAGAAATGCAGAATGAAGAAGAAATAAGAACAGCAAGATCACAGATGGATTGATTCCAATGAAGAGCTTGCAAGCGAAGCCTTACCTGTCTCAAAATCTTACATTTAAATTCCTATTCAGAAGCAACAAACACACCTGAAAGCATTTATAGTAGCAGAGAGCAATCCTTATCTTCCTATCAGTGGACAGTGTTTGATCGCTATCGGGGCAGCACAGTGTGGCTGATCTCAGCTGTACAGACTGGCTGCCTGTGGAAATAAAACCAAAACCCAGGTGTGAAGTGAGCACATTGTCAGTCAGTGCTTTTCTGTACGTGGTTTGCTCTTCTAGGACCCTTAGCACTTGCACTAAAAGATGTGTGCTGTTAAATGATGCTTTGATGTGCCTGGGCTGGCTGGTTTTTGCAATGCAGTGAGGAGGTTAAGTCTTAAGAAATCGGTTTTAGAAGCCTGTGGGCTTCTTAACCTAACAAAACTCTGAAATAAGTGTTGAGTCTGAGTGTTGCCCTCATTGCTCTGCTTTTCCTTAGATGAACAAAATGATATGGACTTAGGCAAGCATAGGATCTATCTGTTGTTTAAAAAAGCTGAGAGTAAATGCATTGTTAGACTTCAGAGCTGGTGGTAGAAAGCACAGAGTGAGCTTCTAAACAAGGGATTTCCTATTGGCCTGCTGCACTGCTACCTGTGAGCATTGGTGTATCTCATCAGGCGAGCACAGGCTGCTGTTTATGAGGTCTCTGAAGTTCTCTGAACACGAGTACACTACAAACTGTTATTAGGAAATACAAATAGTAACAGGAAGTTGGAAATATAAAGTACTGGAGCATTAACAGGAAGGGCTGCACTCACAGTATGTGCTTGCTGTTGAGTGCATGCACTGGAGCAGTCTGCAGCATGAAAGTCTGCATTTTGGGGTTCTGAAAGCTGACAGCTTTCCGTGCAGCCGTGCTGTGTGTTGCTGTTTAATGCATGTGTGGCTGCTGGAGGGTATTTCTGCATTGTCTCAGAGCAGGACTGGGGCACTTAATGATGGGGTAGTTTTGGGGATCAGCGTTGGCAGGGAATCGTGCCTGATGTTAATGCATGTGGCTTTATTCTAAGGAGAGCTGTCAGTCTCCAGCATTTTACTTCCTTTAGACTCCCCAGAATAAGGCTTCTGATTTCCTATGAGGCACTGGAACATGCAGCCACCTTCTGACAGAGGTTCTGACCGACGTTTTATCTCTTACTGAGAGCCAGAGATGTTAAATTGAGCATAGCCATTAGGACACCAGCAGAAGGGGAACTTGCACAGAGTTTGTTGTCAGCTCGCTGTCTGTTGGCCAGCACTGCAAATGGATCTTTGTAGAGATCACTCTTTTATTAAGAGTGGTTGCACCGTTGATTACAGTTAAGTAATTATTTGAACCTCTTTTTATCATTGCATGCCTAGAATTTCTTTTTAGATTAAGAAATGCATCTTGAAAGGAAAATAGTTTCTTGAATCAACACCTGATGAGTATCTGCAAAAGTCTGAATTGGATTCGATATTGTTTTACTTGTTAATCTTCATCTTCCACATGTCACCACAGTTAATAAAGAAGTAGTCAGCGCACACCCAATGTGCTCAGAGGCAGCTTTTCTCCTCTTCATTTCAATCAACTGGGAGCTTTTATTAATAGCACTTTAATGTTACCATCATAACAGGAATAAAAGCAGCAGATGCCTCGGGGCAACCGTGCAGCTCTGCTGCAACAAAAAGAGTTTGCACGTTTAAAATATCTCGAGTGCTACCAGATTAGTTGGGATATGGATTAGTCACACTGCAGAGCTGTGGCGTAGCCTGGGGTTTGGCTGCTCTTCCCTGCTTGTGCTGGTGTTCATCTCAGTGCTGCTGATGTACCTGGTGTGAGCGCAGGCTGGCGTGGCAGTGCAGTGCTCTTTTGGACCTGCATCTACGTGCAGCTCTCGTGCAGTGTGGGAAGAGTCTGCTGGGCTGCAGCAGGCACGACTGAAGTATGATGTGCTGAACGGGGAGGGAAATCAATGGGATGGCATTGATTCTTTAAAATTGGCCAACAAGAGCTGGCTGTTATCTTTGTGCTGGCACGTGTGTTACGGGATGCGGGTCCGTGCCTGCTGGATAATCGCTGTGTTTTGTTTCAGACTCAAAACAGAAAGTGTCTGTTCACAAACATAATGCTTTCCGGGGAGCTTTGCTGCACATCTGGTTGGCACTTCATCTGGAGAGAAGCAGATCCCATTTTGTGTTCAGATTCAGGCTGCTCTGGATAGGCCATCGTTCCTCGTGGAGCTTTGGTTTTTTGTTTATGGTTCAGATCTTCAAACAGCGATGCACCGTCTGAAAGCTGCCGTGAGGACGGGGCTGCAGCTGATCTATGAGCTGCATGTTAAATCACAAAGGCGCTTGGCATATCCAGGAGGGGGAAGGCTACCACGTTGATTTCTTGTGCGGCGCCATGTTGAGGGATAGCCTGAAAAAGGCTCATAAAAATCTACCATGGAAAGCCTGAGCTATGCAATGGTTTGAATGGAAATAAAGCTTTGTTTCAGATTTTTGCCTTTGCGGATTCTTGCTTGCATTTTGTTTCAGGGAGCTCTCAGAGCAGTAACAGTGCTTTTGGAGGAGCCCAGCCCTGTTCCCAGCCTCCACAAGTGTTTCTGCAGTTGCAAACTCCGGCTGGGCTTTGTTGGTGATTGAATGAATGGTGAGAGATGTACCACATGAAAGAAGTTGACTGGAAGCTGTTATTTTAATTTTTACAGCGTAGGACATCCACATACTGTTCAGATCTTAGCTCTTTTTTAGTCTAATCCAGCAAACTTGATGAATATTAACTCCATATGAACTCTGTGTCTCAGTGGGCGTTCTCCATGTTTGGGATAGGCTGCAAGCTCTAAAGCCCACAGATGGATGTGTTTGCTGGGTAATTAGCAGTAAAATATTTGCTTGTATTTGAGATGTGTTTTAGTGAGAATTAAAGCAGGTGTGGACCTTTAACAGCATATATCTGTTCATCTTCAATACGTTCGAGGTTTCCTTGCTGAAATAGCTGCATTCAACCCACGTTTAGTTGAGAAGCACTTAGCATCATACAGTATCCCAGGTTGGAAGTGACCCATGAGGATCATTGAGTCCAATTCTCATGATCTTCAGTACTAACACAGATTCTGTAAGGAAGGAATGGTGTGCAGGTAAATGGGTGCAGAGCAGAATCCAGCCCACAGAGAGGGGAGGGTTGTTTGAATTGGGGGTGAGCTGTGCTTGAAAACAGAAGCTTCCTTTAGGCACAGCCGTGTTGTTTCCATAAATTAACAGTGTCAAGTTGGAAATCTGATGTTTAAACTTGGGGGGAATCGGGTGTGTTTTCAAAACGTTGCCTGCGCTGTCTGAATGCTTAGTTAGTGCTGAGGCCGTATCGAATAATTCACGGCCAGCTGATTTGGAGATCAAATTCCATGAAATGTAAATGTCAGCTTCACGTTGAGTTCTGGATCCTGCTGAACGGCCAGGCTGGATGTGGCTCTGGGCAGCCTGGTCTGGTGGTTGGAACCCTGCACATGGCAGGGGAGTTGGAACCAGATGATCGTGGTGGCCCTTTTGTGATCCTATGAATGGCTTTGAAGGCAGTGTGTCTGAAATGCACTGTGATTACATGTATGCATGCGCCCATCCTTGGATTGTTTAAATTACTAAGGTGAAAGCTCTTGTGTAAAGAGACAGTTGGATTTGAAATGGGTTTTATTGTTACGGATTGGACATACAGCTTTCATGGTCTGCTGGTACAACAGGTTTCTGATTTTTATTTTTTTTTTTAAAGAGAGCCAAAAAAAGACTCTAATTATTCAACTCCTCTGGTTTGAATGACACAACTCCACATAGCCCTGCCTGAGGGGTACACGACTCCAGGGAAGCAGAACAAGCGTCTCTTCCCCTCAGCCTCGCAGGCTGTGATGTGGTTGTAACCCAGTGAAGCTTGCATCTTGGCTGCTGGCAAACGGGATGTGATCAATGAGCACCGATTTATTATTGAATTAACTCAGAACTGAAGGCCTCAACTTGCTTTCATCATCAAGGCAGAGCGTTGGTGAGCTACCCGAACTGCAGCGTAGTAGTTCTGTCAAAATGAAGCCATTTTTGGCTGTAATTCTGGAAAGCAAACCGTGTTTTGCCTGAAAGTGGTACAGGGCTGTCTTCCTGCGATGCCTTGGCACCATGCTGTAGGGTCTCTTTGTTTTTTCTTGTTTTCTATGTATAGACAAGAAGCAACTGTTGGATGTTTTTCTTCTCATTGTAGAATTTCATGCAAATTTCTGGCAGTTGCCAGTGTTTTATTTTTAGAATGCACGTGGTTATTTTCAGCAGTCAATTAAAGTGCTCATCTATAAAGTGATGGTGCTATATCATTCTTTCCTTGCAGTTTAACTGAATTACTTGCATTGTTTTCCACTCCGTAGCATGCTTTGAAATCCAAACACGCAGTTGCAATAGCAATCATGTTACAGCTCAATGAGACTGTTGTATGTTTTTGTTGGTTTTCTATCTTTAGCTTTCTGTAATCTAGCAGTTTGTGCTTTACCTTCTGTGACACGTGCTGTTCTTTAGCATTTCTTCTAGGAAGAAGTTTTTCACCCAGAAGGTGGTGAGGCACTGGCACAGGTTGCCCAAGGAGGCTGTGATGCCCCAGCCCTGCAGGCATTCAAAGCCAGGCTGGATGTGGCTCTGGGCAGCCTGGGCTGCTGGTTGGTGGCCCTGCACACAGCAGGGGGTTGGAGCTGGATGAGCACTGTGCTCCTTTGCAACCCAGGCCATTCTCTGATGATTAAGCTTTGAGTTCAGCCACATCAATCAGGTGTCCAGGAAAAGGAAAACTTGAGTGCTGCCTACCTATTCCTGCAGCAGAACTGAGGGAGCCAGCACAGGTGGTGTGAGCTATGGGTGCACACACAGTCATCTTGGCCATGGAGGTGCACAGTGAGTTATATATGGACTCCAAATAAATAAAAAAAAAACCTCCACAACAGAACAAGCCTGACTTCATGCATCTGTAATAAGTCTCTCCAACTTTCACTTTCTTTATTTGCCCTTAGACTGACATTATTGTCAAGCTCTAATGGAGAAGGGGAAATCTAACAGCCTTCAAGTCACACGGTGCTGTCTGCTGTGTGACCTTTTTCCAGTTGATGGTTCAATTTATTTAGGTGATAAAGAAAACACTGGGGCATGTGAAGTCTGTCTTCTTGACAGATGTGAGCTTACTGAAACTTTGTCCTCATCCTTTTCTCCTTCCCCACGTTCACAGACAGCCCTTAGTTTTTAGAAAGAGGTCCATATATTCTTCTTTGGGGTTTAAATGTTTTCTAATCTTTTCAAGGTTTACAAAAGTGCAGCTGGCTGTCAGCATGCAAAAAGGGCAGCAGTTGTTGGGATGTACTGCAAAGGAAATGTCTGTGTTTTGTGTCAGGTGATGCACAGCAAAAATCCCTCGTGATACGGGGTGTGAGGTTGTAGAGAAACAACATTATGTGGGTATTTTTGTCAAATGGGGGATATCATGGGACTGTATCAGAGCTGTGGAGAGCCACAGCGAGTTGTAAGGGCTGTTGGTAATGCTTTGTCAGGAAACTTTCCCTGAAATCACGATGAAACTGTTCAAGCTTGCTGCTAAAAATACTTGTTGTTGTTTGTTTGATGCTTAGCAGTGATCAGTGCAACGCTCTATTTCTGCAGTAGGTTACATCTGCTTGTAAGGCATTGGGACCCTGTGGTGGCCAGGAGCAGAAGCCCAGGGCTGGCAGCTTGCTGACCTCCTTGGCATGCTGAGGAATTCCGTAAAGGCAGAGCCTTGAGTCACCCTGCTGGTCTGCCAGGAGATGTGTAAGGCTGCTGCAGGGAATTGTGAGTGCAAAAGAATTGAATGGCTTTGCACAACGGCCGTTCTTGTCCAGGAATGCCTTCTTTGCCCTAAGAGCAAAAGCTCCTGAGCAATGTCAGAGCTGCATATCGTATCGTTTTTCCTCGATCAATAAGGATATGTTAAACAAAAGGTGCATTAGTAGGGTTTTTATTGAGTATGCTGTTGGAATAAGTAGATTCTGTCATGCACCGCTGGCTCATTTCAATTGGAATACCACAGTTCAGTAAAGGAAAATAATTGAGTCGTAGGTTTCTTACTTAAAGTGTGTTAGATATCATCTTTTGTAATAAAATTTTATGAGGGTGAAATGAATTTAGAGAGCTGATTAAATAGGGACAGCTCTTTTCCTTTCCCTCTTGTGTGGGGTTGGCTCTTTGAGCTTCACAACAGCAGTTTGGAAAATATTTTCAATAGATAAGCCTTATTGAATTAGAAACATCTATATCTGCTGTTTGTTATTTTCTCCCGAGTTTTGCAATGCTGCCTGCTTTGCAGACAGCCTGTTGGGTAAGCATGTTGGGTTCACTTCAGATAATTTTATCAGTGTTAACACAAACCGCTCATTTAAACTTTTGAAGCAAAACTGGTAACGTATTTTTTTTTCTCCCTTTCCTATGCTGAATTAGGAAAACTTCCTGCAGCTTGCTGTCTGAGCAGTCGGATGCCAATGGGAGTTCCAGTGAAGAGCAGTGAGCACTGTCATTCAGGCAGCAGTGTCCAGAAAGGTTGGCTGTCTGCATGAGCAGTGAGCTGGGACCGTGTGAGGCTTCACACTGAGGTCTGTGGCACAGCCTTGTGCAATGCTGTCGGGAAGAGCAGGATGTGGCTGGTGTGAAAGTGCCAGCAAAGAGCCCACGGTGTTTCCATGTACTTTGATGCCAATAAAATTGTATTTTTGCTGTTATGATCCTCTGTTAGGAGAAGCAGAGAGGCAGGACTGAAAGAAAATGTGAGCATTTTCTTCCTCATCTCCGAAATCTTATCAGGAAGCTTGATGTTTATTTAAAACAAAACAAAACAAAACAAAAACTAGCGCTCTATTTGCAGACTTCTTGGCAAGATTTAACTCTGCAGGGCTTTTTTGGAAAGACCAGTGCAGTTAATCCATTATACATAACTCAACTAGTGATTCCCATGCCAGCAATGAAGTGCAAGCATACGTGCCAGGCTGGACTTCCCAAAAGCAGCCAGACTTGGGCTGATTTCTTAGTGTGCCCTGTGCTGTGTCCTGGAGTGGTTCCTCACTAGAGCTGCAGGGATGGAGCCCCATGGACACGAGGCACTGCTTCCAGCTCCAAGCCACTGAACTCTTAGAAAGCTGTCCCTAGCTCTGGGCTTACACCAAAATAAACAGCACTGGAACCAGGTGCTATTAAGGGTGTGTTAGTGCTGTGTCATGGATGTAAACGCACACCCATGAACACGCCAAATCTAGGTGATACCAGACTCGATCTTGCTATTATCCTACTTTTACAGGCACTGTCTTAGTCAGGATTAGCCAAACAATTATCTAATGGTTGTCTCTGTGGTGTCGTCCTGCTGCAGAGGATTTAGATCCGATTGATTAGCCTCAGTGCTCTCTTGGATCCCCGAATGAATTTTGGCAGGGAGGGAATTGACAGTGAGGAGAAAGGAGGGCTGCAAAGGAGAGGAGCTAGCATTGAAAGATTGCAAATAGGACAGTGTTAGCATTATGGGAAGAACAGTGATTTGGAAGAGTCATTTTTTTTCTTCTTTCTTTTCCATCTTTTCTCCCCAGCCTTCCTGATCCCTCTGCTATAAAGCAGAGATTTCTCCCTTGGTGTCATTGTGAGTCTTCCAGTGATTTCGGGGAGCTCTGGGTAGGGCTTTTAACAAAGAATTTAGAGCTCAGCTGTCTTCAGGCATTCCCAATGCACTTTCCCGAGTTGAGATCACACCAATGCATGCATGACTTCAGGAAGTTTGGCAGAAAGTTTGCAGCCCTGGATGCAGGTAGCCCTGTGCTGAGCTGCCTGGGCACGCCGGGTGCAGCCACAGCCAAACAGCAAAGCTGCAGCATTGAGCATACAGCAATGGTGAGCAAAGCAAGGCTGCAATCACTGAGTTTGAAAATGAAGCTGCTCAGCGTTTCTTCAAAACAACTTTTTAGTTTTAAAGTTGTTTGGTGATGTTTGGAAGGGTGTACGTATATATATTTTTTAATTTTATTTTTCAGCTTCCTCTTGCTCTTCTTTGTCCCTGCAGATCCCAGAGCAGCTCAGTCCGTGCAGGCAGAAGGGAGCAGCCTGCAGTGCTGGCTGCAGACACAAGCACTTGCTGTGCTGCCTGGGGAGCAGAGCTGTGCTGGCAGTTGCGAGCAGTTGGCGGTTCTCCTACGGCGTAAATTACAGGGAGCAATTATTGCTCTTTCCCACTTCCCACCCCAGAGGAAGTGGAATGATCTTTTATCCTCCCTAATGCTTCGCCCCTCCTTTAGCCTCTGGGAGTTCTCAAATTTAGTTTAATAACTTCTCCTCTTGTCTTCCTAGTGAAATAAGTCTTCATTTCTAGTTGTGTCCATCCTGCTCAGCTGCGTGCTCGTTTCGGCCTGGTGACTTTGCTGCGTGTTCTTCTGGCCAGCTGTGGCTTATTTGTTTAGAATTGCATTTGTCTTTGTTGAATAGGAATCAGAAATGATAAGCGTTCCTCCGGGAACCTGGGTGTTGCTGTTGACATAAAGTGATATCAGAAGATCAAGCTATGTGCTTGCCACTTCAAAACTGGAGCTTGGAAATGCTACATCCATGCACATACAAGTGGAAGTGCTCCTGAAGTGACTTGCAGAGTACTGATGAATCTTCTGTCTTTTAAAAGTAAATACAGGAGTAACTGCTGTATGAAATAAGGGTGGGAATGTCTGCCCCTCCTGTGTCTTCGTGAGACCTTTAGAGAGAAGTTGAGAAATGCAAGCTACAGTTACTAGAGTTCCCCTTCCTGCAAAGGCACGGCGTGGGGCTGACGTGCTGTGAAATACGTACTGCTGCTCTACATGTTTGAAGGGTTGTTCAGAAATTCCTTTTCTCAGCTCTGTTGGGAAAATACCTGCAAGGACCACGTGCACTGGGAGGATCTGTGTGTTTCTGTTTGGAGCCTTTGCAGAAAGACCACTGAAATATTCATAGCATTCTGCTCTGTGAGCCATCAGTCGTGCAAAGGCTGTGTATCCTTTCTCTGCTCCCAAAGCAAGTGGGTTGGACGTCTTTCATATATTTTAATACAGAGTGGTTGGTTGAGTGGCCTGTGTTCTCCCAAAGGAGACAAAACTCACTTCATCAATCAAGAAAACACAGGGCTGTGAGGCAGTTTACCATTCAGGCCATTGTGGAGAAGGGTAATTTGAAACGTTATAGTGGGCTGAGAAAAGAAAAAGCTGAAGCAGTGATTGAAGGGCTTGAAATGTGTGAGTTAATGTGGCAGTGCTGGTTTTCCTCTGTTGGGCTCCATGGTGGATGATGGGGTGCTGGTGGGGGCTTAGCAGCACCTGTTGGCAGGCCTTGCTTTGAAATTAAGAGTGAGAGATCATTTGTTTAATAGACAACATTAAAGAATGAGTTTCTGATGAAGCAAGTTAGGTGTTAAACACTTCTCAGGTGAGCCATTTACTTATGTAATTATCTCTCATTTACATTATAATAAATGTTTCTCCAGGGAGTTTAGCCAATCATGAAATGCAATTAATTTTCAAATGCTCTTCAGCATCAATTGACGCTCCAGAGACCCAAATCCCTCATCAGTGTGTGTGTTTTTAACCTCACCAGCTAAAAGAAGCTGTTTCAGCTTGGCTGATCGTGCAGTTTTAGTGTTTCTTTTAAGGCTTTTCTGTTTCTTCCTTTTGTGTTTTGTTTTTTAATGGTATTTCATAAAAGCCCCTCTCTTGCTAGAGCACTGGAGTGTTGGGCTTGATGCTTTGTACCTGGGTTGTTAGGGTCTGATGTCTCCCCTTGGTTTCCAGAGAACCAGAGACAGCCAGGAGTTGGCCTCAACAGTCCATGTGGGTCCCTTCCAGCTTGGGATGTTCTACGAACCTCATCTCTCCAAGGGCGTGCATGGAGATGTATGGGTAGAAGGGAGTGTTTGGTGACCTCGCAGTGGCTCTGCAGAGCAGTCTGAGATCATACTGCTGAAATTTCATTGAATCATCAGAGAATCACAGAATGGTTGGGTTGGAAAGGTCCTCTGCCACAAGCTGGGTGCCCAGGGCCCATCCATGGCACTGGGTCTCTCCAGGGATGGAGCACCCACAGGTCTGGGCAGTGCCAGGGCCTCACTGCCCTCTGGGTAAAGAATTTCTTAGTCGCACCCCATCTGAATTTCCCCCCAGTTAGCTTAAATCCATTCCCCTTCTCCTATCACTATCTACCCATGAAGTCTACTTAATTCACTTTCTAACCTAAATGTTGTTACAAGTCTTAGTGCACTGGTAAGACAAAATAATGTATAGAATTCCACCTTCTAGACCTGTTCTTGGCCCAAGAGCTTGGAGAGCTTTTCAGGCATGAATTAATTTTATTACAGTGTTCACTTTTTAAATGAATTATGCTCATAGTGGGGAGCTCCCATTTGAACCAAGTTGGCTTTTTGAAAGTGAAAAGGAACCCAGCAGTGTTGTTAGCCCTTACCTACCCCGTGTGAACCGTGTGCTGCACCATGTTTTCTGGTACTGAGCTTTAGTCCCTGTGCAGCTGTTGTTGCAGGGCTCCTGGTCAGCCCTCAGCCTTTGTGGGTAGAGGGCAAAGCATAGCCCAACTGTTTGGAGGTCGAGAGGAAGGAATGCTGGCAAAATCCACTGTAGGAATGCTCCTGCCACTGATATTCTCTCCTCACAGCAAACAAATAAAATCACTTTTGTTGGATGCGTGCATTTTCCTGAGGCTTTCTTATCAGCCAGGCTTTCTTGTCAGGGGTAAGGGGAGAAGGATGCTTTATTTATGGATGTTGCTTTCTGAATGAGTCTAGTATGCTGCCGTCTGTAAATACATCTTCAGGCATATTTCCATTTATTTAGAGCCATGAGAGATGGTATCTTGTGGGGATGAATACTTCACAAATTCCTGAACTGTGTTGCATTGCCTCAGAGTACACATATTGCTCCGAACGAATCCCTGTCTGCTCTTACACCACCCTGTTGCTTCCAGCAGGACCCCAGCACTTCTTCTGCCTGACAGATTGCCTTACTAGGCACTTTAAACAGACCTCCAAAGATAAGAGCCCAGAAGATGACTGCTGTGTTCCCCCTGCGTTGCTCTTGGAGCCTCACCTGGTGGGATTTGGGTCCTCCGGCCATCCCTGCGTTACCTACAGATACAGCTGATGGGTTTCAGGCAGCGTAGGTTTTGTAAGCACCTCCACTCAGATCACAGTCAGATCATCGTGTTGATCTAAACCATTTTGTAATCCTCTACAATCTGGGTTTAGAGGCTGTTATTAGTGTCACAAATAAAAGCTTGTGGCTTCTTTAGTTCTCGGGATGAAAAGAGGCACGTACTCTCCAAGAGTGACATATGGAAGTGAAGCAACAGAAGCATCCAGGAGGTGAGGTGTTATCCCCTCCTTAGGAATGAGTCCTGAGGTCACAAGACTGCAACAGAGAGATGGATTGATGTTATCCTTGTGGTTGATCGTGTGCCTGAAGGAGGAAATAAGATAAACCAGGTGGAAAAGGGAGGAAAAAGTTTCTTATCTGTGTATTTATTTACATCTTTTTCTCACAGTAACTTGAAGCTTTAAAGATGGAAGCGTAGTTTGTGTTTGTTTGTTTTTTTTTTACCTGGGCATATATATCTCTAAGCAAGGCAAACCCTTGTTTCCCCAACAGGTCTCCAATTCAGAGCTGTGTGTGGTTGGAAAGGGGCTTAGGAGTTGTACGTTCTCACAAGCTGTTCCCAAAGTTGGTGTAGTGCCTCTTTGCAATGATTCTGAAAGGCGCCATAGGAAGTGATTTCAGCTGCCTTTAGCACTGATGTTTGGGCTGACCAAGCTGGGCACTGCTCTGCCCCTCACAGGCAACCAGCAGCCTTTAGCACTGGACGAAAGCATGCTGGGTTCAGCTCAGGGCTGGGTGCTGCTGGCCTGGCATTGACTCTGCGGGGAACTGAGTATCGCCTCCAGCCTGCAGCCCCTGTGATTCTACGATTCCTGTCCTGAATTCCTGTTTTTGCCTTTCTGTCTGCAGTTACCTGAAGGAGTTCCGCACCGAGCAGTGCCCTCTCTTCGTGCAGCACAAGTGCACTCAGCACCGGCCCTACACTTGCTTCCATTGGCACTTTGTCAACCAGCGCCGTCGCAGATCTATCCGCCGTCGGGATGGGACATTTAACTACAGCCCTGACATTTACTGTACCAAGTATGATGAGACCACAGGAATCTGCCCAGAAGGAGACGAGTAAGTGAAATCTGCACCCTGCTCTGCTGGCATGAGGCTTTTGGGATCAGTCCAGGTGCTGATTCCAGCCAGGTCCTGTAGAGATGAGGCAGGTCAGCAGCAAAGCAGCTTTGTAACATACGTAACATGAGAACAAATGTAAAAACTGTAATAGCAATCCATGTGTGCCAGGCCTGTTGCAGTGATGATGGCAAGAGGGAAGAGTTTGTTATGTTGGGTCATCCCTAGTCGTGAAGCTGGTAAGCTGAAGTGGAGCAAGATGCAAATGTATGTGGCCATTTCCAGCAATTAAAGGGTTAACCCAGTAGTACAGCTTCACCCACGTGACAGATATGAAAGATAAATAGTGTAGTCAAACTGTGGTCAAATATAGAGAGTGTTTTATATAGAGATGCTATAGAAAGATGGAATTTCAGTTCGCTTTCTTTGTGCCAGTACAAACACACACAGAAAAAAAGGCTCTTTATTGGGAAAACAATATTTTTTGCCCAATTAAGTAAAGTTCTTGTGGCTGCAGCAAAATGGAATAAATCCCCAGCCTGAGGCCTCTTTCAGTGCTTTCTTCCTTGTTACAAGAGAGCTGGAAGGGACTGGAAATACAACATTTGGGGGCTTTGGCTTCTAGGTCACTGCTTCGTACCTGGCTCAAACTCAACCAATGAAAACTGATGCTATCTCGAAACTGCTGGCTTGTAGTGTTGGCTTAATACTGCAAATACGAATTTCACCTATTCCATCTCGTTCTTTTTGTATTTCTCAATGTAAATGATACTTTCTCTGCCTCAGAGGGGGAAACAAAACATGAGTTAAAGTGGTGGGGTTGTGATTCTCCTTCCTTGTCCCATGCTCTGCACGAAGGATGCATCTGGCTATAGATAGACTGTTGCAGCCCTGTAGGAGTGCATCAGCAGGAAGCAGTAACAGCGTGAAGTGTAGATGGGCTGCTGAGGAAATGGTACATGCCATGTGATGTCCCTTCAATCATGGCTAGTATATCAGAATGCTTTGACAGTGTCCTTGCTCTTTCCAGATCCCTGGCAGTTACTAGGCTAGAATAACAAGCTGCTGCTGGCTTAGTAATCCAGTTGTCTGCTTGGGAGGGAAACCATTGTATACTATGCAGTGACAGATTTAAGGGTTCTGTGTAATGTTGAAAGGCACAATATAGGAGAGTTGGCGAAAGTATGTCAATTTACAGCATCCTTTATCATCACTGTGTCTTCCAGTAATGTTGAGTTCACTAGCAGTGTGACTAAAGTTTGGCTTTTCTTCCCTTTCTCCTGTACCTCAGATGTCCCTTCTTGCATAGAACTACTGGAGACACAGAGAGGAGGTATCACTTACGCTATTACAAAACTGGAATCTGCATCCATGAGACAGACTCCAAGGGAAACTGCACAAAGAATGGAGTCCACTGTGCTTTTGCTCATGGGCCCCATGATTTACGCTCTCCTGTGTATGACATCAGGTTAGTGGAGCTTATAGCTCTGAATGAAAAGGGTGATTGCTATGCTCAGATGATTGAAGGATCGTACTGCTTCCCAACTACTTAGTGTTGGGGTGAGCATGGTGCATCCATTCCTAATAAGGCAAATCTATAAAATCCCCAGGGAGGATCCTCAAAATGGGGGGAGGGAGCACAGTGAAGCAGTGGGGATTTGTGGGTGCATCAAAATAGTGCATCTGGAATTGCTTGGGAATGAAGAACATGTATTGCAGTTGCTGTTTGACAAAGATTGTTCTGCCAAAAAAGAAGTATGAAATAAATATACCCACTTAAGGGTTGTTGCTGTGTTGGTATCACAGTTTTTACTATGTGCTTATCTGTCTCCATCTACTCAATCTGTCTGTTGTTCACTTAACACCAAGGGAGCTTCAGGCCATGGAGGCTTTGCAGAATGGTCAGACTACATCAGAAGGTGGCATAGAGGGTCAATCTGCAGTTGCTGCTAGCCATGCTATGATAGAGAAAATACTCAGTGAGGAGCCAAGGTGGCAAGGTGAGTGCCAGTAAGCTCTATGGGGCTGGAAAGGTCTGTTTTGTTGTTGTTTTTTTTTTTGTGGAGTGCATGCTCCTTTCAAAGCTTTTGTGTATCAGATATAGATCATGGTGATCTCTGCCTAACTGGTTGTATTTCTTGCAGATACAACGTATGTATTGGGAAATTACAAGACAGAGCAGTGTAAGAAGCCTCCTCGTCTCTGTCGCCAGGGTTATGCCTGTCCATACTATCACAATAGTAAAGACAGAAGAAGGAGCCCAAGGAAACACAAATACAGGTACCCTGCTCCTGGGTCATCTGTTTCCCAGCTGAGTAGTGAGGTACAGAAGGAGTCTGTAAGGGGAAGGATCTGGGATTTTCTCTGCCAGACCGTTTTTTAGTGTGCCTCCAAGACCTGTCCTGACAGTTGCAATGGACTGTTACTTCTGTCTAGGAGATAGGGCAACAAAGAAGGACTTCTGCTTTAAAGATGAAGCAGTGTCTCTAATAAATAAGTAACTGTTGCTAAATCATGTTACAGCTCTGGTTTTACAGTAAATAGTGACTGTGTTAGTCGTCCCCTTCTCATACAAACTCTTATTTTAAAATAAGCAGTGCAAGGAAGAAAAAAAAAGACCCCTATTAGAAACAAATTTACTGAGCAATGTTTTCATGGGTGAGGAATTCAAAATCATCAAGCTGCTTGTTGTCTGTGCCTAGTGATGGGGATCGTGAGGCACAGTGTGACCAGTACTGTAGCTGGATGTGCATTCCTAGCCAGATGCTAAAAACTGCCTTTGAGGCACCAGGGTGTTCTCATCACTCAGCTGTCACTGGATTTTTCTGCACGCTGTGTCTCCCTCACCAAGTTTCATCCAAGTTATAAGTCCGTGTTTCCTCTGACACAACAAAGCTTTTGTTGAGGTCTCAGTAGGGTTTTTCCTTAGTTCCTTTTTGAAAAACATAAGAGCAGACCAGAAAGCAAGGAGAGAAAATGCCGTGGATGTTCTCACTTCCCTTCTCCACCCCCAGCATTCACAGAAATTTTTGAATTGGTACAGAAGTCCTGTATTTAAAAACAATAATTAAATATATATATGTATATATATATAAAAGGAACATTAATACAAAGACATTCAGGAGGAATTGGAATCCTAAGTCAGTTTTCAAAGCAGCCATGTGCTTTCTACCCCTGTTCCGTCCTTTTGGGAAGGGGAAAGGGGAAAGCTTCTCCCTTCCTGATCACTGCTTACTTCTGTGTTGCTTTCCCCACCCCCAGCTGATGTGACTGCCTCTTCTGTGCAAGCATCTGCTGCTGCTATCTGCTTCCCTCTGCTGTTGTTTGAGGGAATGAGTAAGAGCTTAAAGAGCAGAGGAAGTAGGTCACAGCAAAAATTCAGACCTGGGAAACAGAACAGTTCCAAGCTGGGAGAAAGAAAACAGGCTTGCCTTTTCCCCAGTGACCTGACTCAGCCTCTTTTCCACATGGCCACACTACAACCCTGGAAACATACCTCTGTAAGGGTATTACGTGTTTTAGGATTAGCCAATTAACTTACCAGCTTTCTATGAATGTACAGTTCTGAAAGAGAAACCAGACCAAGCGTCTCTGACTCTAATCACATCAGCTGCTAATTTTGTTAAG
Source organism: Centrocercus urophasianus (assembly GCF_019232065.1). Lineage (NCBI taxonomy): Eukaryota > Metazoa > Chordata > Aves > Galliformes > Phasianidae > Centrocercus > Centrocercus urophasianus. The sequence goes on along the minus strand of NW_024884989.1, from coordinate 4,504,025 downwards.
TTACATTGGCTCAGGTTGTATTCAGTTTCAGATGAGAACCAAGCTGTGCTTCTTTCACTGAAAAATAGGAAGAGAGGGAGGATGATGTAAGAGCAGCATTGTGGGGGCAGGGAAGCAGCAATAAGCCAAACAGATTGTGCAGCTGGGGGGGTGGGCAGCTGAGCCTGTTTGCTGATTGAGGAAGCAAAGCTCAAAACACGTTAGTGTATCCCATACAGTCTATCACTACCTTGTTTACACAGGTCTTCACCATGTCCCAGTGTGAAACATGGAGATGAGTGGGGAGATCCTAGTAAGTGTGAAAATGGAGACTCGTGCCAATACTGCCACACTCGCACAGAACAGCAGTTCCATCCAGAGGTACAGTAACCTCCTCAGACCATTGGGTAGCTGAACGGAAAAGCAAACGTATTCCAGGCTGATGAGATGCATAAATGTGCCAGCTGGGAGAGTGTGTGGGCTGCTTGCAGCGTGGTCCTGGGATTCAGAGGAACTGCATGTTGGAAGCTCAAATTCAGCTGCTTGACAGAGGTGCCTTTTCATTCAGTAGATTGGATGGGAAGGGGTAAGAAAAGTGGGTGAAAATGCCGGTCTGCAGGAGAGCAGACACCTGGGTGGGGGAGTGAAAACAAGGTGTGGATTTTAAGCATCTGTTTTTGTGAGGAAAAATCTTCCTTTGATGATGGTTGCACTAAACAGTTAATACCCACAGACTGATACTGTAAGCAACCACGCTCCGAGTGAGCATGCCCAGAGAGTTCCAGTGTCCTTACAGGATGTGGAATTGAGACCTTGTCCTGGTCTGCTTCGTGTTACAGTGTTGAAAAGCTTTGTTGGGCTTGTATCAGCCAAGTAACCATTGTCACTGCCTGTCAAACCTGGGGAGGGGGAACAATCCATTGTCAATGGTTTGTCATTTTCCTTGCAAATGTGGCTGTAGCTTTCTGTGCTGTTATCTATCAACTGTTTCCTACCTTTTACCACTTCCGTGGAGCTGCAAATGAGACTGAGAATGGATGGCAAATGGTGATCTTTGGGTGAACTGACTGTATGGGGTGTTCTTTGCGTGAGCTTAACTGTAATGGGCATATTTTGGTGTTTCCATAACCATAGTGGGTTTTTCTTTCATCGAAGCAAAGCACTGAAGTGGTGATCCCAAAATCTGTTGGCCTTTGTGCCTTTTATCTGTGTTTCTATTTTGCTGTTGAGTCTGTTCATAGTACTTTTGTACCTGGGCTGCCAGTCACTGTTTTTCCTGTTCATGTCTGGTTGTTTTTGTTTTTTTTTTTTCCCAACCTCAGATCTACAAATCCACCAAGTGCAATGATATGCAGCAGTCTGGCAGCTGTCCCCGAGGACCCTTCTGTGCCTTTGCACACGTAGAACGTACGTGGGCTGATTCTCTCATCTTTCATGGATATTTGAACTATGGAGAGCTTCTGGCCAGAATAGACAGTGTAAAATATAGGGCCATAAAGCTAGAACTTTTGTGAAGGATTTTCAAAAGCTGAGTATTAACTTGGACAATTCATAGAATCATTATGGTTGGAAAAGACCGCTAAGATCACAAGTCCAACCATCGACCCATCCCCACCATCCCCCCCAACCATGTCACTCACTGCCACATCTGCCCTTTTCTTGAGCACCTCCAGGATCAGTGACTCTACCACTTCCTGAGCAGCCTGTGCCAATAAATCTGACCATTGGTAAACTGGTGATGGTGTTCTTTTGTGGCACTTTTGTTCGTAGCTAACAGTTAGCTCCTAAGTCCTGTGACTCCTGCTCAGTTTCTGCACTCCAGTCTCACTGTTAAATTTACAGTAATTAGAACAGGTTACTTATAACTCAGTAGATTGGCTCTGATACTGACACAATTTGTGGCCTTGAGCAGATCTTTGTTATTTGATTATCTTTTGTTAATGGCAGAATTAGTAATTGCTGCCTTTGTCAAAGAATGGTGAGAGTAAATTCCCTATGGTTTTCAGAGTTCCTTTTATAGGAGGCCTTGCAGACAAGCAGTAATTATAGCTAGGGCTGTGGGCTGTAATGGCCCAAGACACAATAGTGCAACTGCTCAGCAAGCTTAAGAGAGAATTTAATCTTAATAATGAAATGGTGTTTAACAAACTCCCTTGTGGATTATGTAGTATTTCTGTTTAGGAGATCCTTATTTATAACCAGATAACTGCACTCAGTACTACGTTCCTTTCAAGTCAGAGTAACATTCTTTGGCCAGCTAGCTCACTGCATCGTGGCTGTTTCTTGTGCCATCTTATGGAATTGCACTTTTTTAGTCCTTTCTTTTTAAGGTGAGCGCTGAAATATTCACCTGAAATAACAGGAGTCCATTTACTGCATATGCTCTTAGTTTGAGTTTTGCTGGTTGTTAACGAGAGACGTGGAGAAGTCAGTACTTTAAAGACATTGCAGTATAGGTGTGGTGCCAGTTGTGTAGATGGTGTAAAGATGCTGAGCTGTATTAGATGTAAATACTAGAAGTCAATGCCACTTTCTTTTTGTGCAGTTGACAGCTGTATTCCTTTCTGTGTGTGTTACTTCTGGTAATAGTTTGTACCCAGAGCAGATGGAAACTTATCTCTCTCAGCTAATTATAATGTATCCATCAGCTTTGTGCCTAGCACAGAAAGAAGCCTTGCTTAGTTCAAGACAGCTGAGTGAATAACATGCAGTTCATGCAAAGAAGATAATTTTGGAGCAGCGTTAACCAACTAAGAGCAGTACACTCACTGTACAAGTGGTTAAAGTAGAAACATAAGGAATCCTAGCTTAAAAAAAGTAGCTCTTTGTCAGATAAGGTTTCTCTTTGCTTCTGTGCTACTTCTAAACAGATGTTTGTGGAATGTTTCTTCTCTCAGAACTAAGTATTCTTGTTCCTAAATGTCTTGTGGTCTGGTGTAATTGGGCCTCTTTGAGTAATGTTCCACTTGCTTTTCTTCCTTGCAGAGCCTCCACTTAATGAAGACCTACAGCAATCCTCAGCTGTGTCCAGCCCCACGCAGGCAGGCCCAGTGATGTATATGCCATCAGCAGCTGGTGATTCTGTTCCAGTCAGCCCTTCCAGTCCACATGCTCCAGACCTTAGCAATGTAGGTAGCACTGTGGGGAGGCCTTGTCTGTGCTTTATACATCTGGGTTGCTCTGAGCTGATGTACTCCTTTCACCTAAAAAGAGCAATCTTAGGTATCCAAAGACAGAAGGGTATGACATCTTTCTTTTAGATCTAAGCACCATGCTGTTTAAGAGAGATCTTTGTTTGGAACATGCAGTTCAGTAGTTTAGTTTTGTCACTTCACCTATAAAATTTCTCAGCCTTCCTTCCTGTGCAAAGCTTGTTGATATACTTTCAGGAAGGTGGAATGCAACTGTACGTGAAGTCCAACGCCTCCCTTTCTGGAGGTACACATTGGGCTCAGTTTCCAAGTACTCCTTAAAGGCTGTGAGCCAGTATAATCTAAAGTACATAACTACAGTTGAGTTTGTTTACATATGTAAACGCAAAGGCTTGGCCTGTGCACATTGTTTTCTGATATAGAATATCCTCCATTCTCTCCTTCTCCTCCTTAGGAGATGGTTAAACTCTGCAGAATGTTTAAGTCATGCTCCAGAGCACTGATTGTATTCTGGTTAAACATAGGAGAGGTGAGATCTTCAAATGCTGAACGGGAAGTGGAAACACACAAAGGAAGACAAGTGCACGGAATGCCAGAGCACTTCATTTTTGCTGAGGATTTTTTTTTTTCTATTAAGCCCTTCCTGTTTGCATTGCTGTTGAAAAGCTTACACACTTTATCAAATACTTGGTCAAGGTTTCAAGAAAGTTAAACGGCAAGAGTTTAACCCCTTCCAAGCTGACCAGAATGAGGTGAACTCGTTTGGGACCTCTGTTTAGTCAAATTCTCCTTTGAGAAGAAAAATTGATAGTTTGATTTTTTTTATCAGAACTAGCACCGAAGCCAGCCTTAGTTCTGTTAAATTTGATTGCAAATAAAATTCTGCATAGATCTTGGAAAGACAAGGCATGCTGTGTTCTCTTGGTAAATATCACTAGAAGGAAGTGAGAAACGAAATCCCTGCATCCTTCAAATGAATTGTCTGAATGCTCTGAAAGTCCAGAATTGTTGATCTCTTCCACGTTTAGGTCTTTTTCTATCCTCAAGCTCTTCAGTCTTTTAAACAGTCTCTTTACTAATCCCTAGATATAAGCCAGAAGGCAGTATATGTATTTCTGAGACATAGGGCATCTGCATGTAGCTTGCAAACAAATACAGCTTTGCTGGTGATCATTTTTACATGATGAATTAATCAAAGAAAAAGGTCCCTCTAGCAGCCAGCCTCACGTGGCCTGTTCTGTTTTGTATTTGTACTGTAGGTGTGGAATAAATCAGGAACTCTGCCAACTAGCCCCACCTCCACCACAGTGAGTAGAAACTTTGCGACTGTAGGGAAGCACAGACAGCAGAATGTCTGTATAAAAAATAAAATATCAAAATATTGCAGGATATTCCCTCTCTCTAATGCCAGCCCCAACTGTGCCATGTTTGAATCTCTGATAGGAGTAGTTGTCTAAAAGTTGCTTGAAGCACAGTCATGCTTGCCAGTGCAGGCAGGTAACTTCCTATCCCAGGAAAATGGGATATCTGCACTGGGCCAGGTAGGAGCTTTCTCTAAATCTCCTTTGCTGCTGTCTGTGGCTTCATCTGCAGTGCAAAACTAGCCTTGTTGCATGTGGTTGTGATCCCTGGTTACAGTCCAACGAATAGAAATGTTGGAAATCCTTGTGTTTTGGGTTTTTTTTTGTCTTTTTTAATGCAGCTGTCAATACTTGGATTGTGCCTGCATTAAAACTCTCAAATTTCCCACTGAAAAACAAAAATAATACAGTATTACTCACAGCTCAGATACGTTTGGTTGTTCTGACTGCCACAGTACCCTTCCAGGTTTCACACTACTTCTCAGAGCACAGATAGGTTCCACAGCACTCTGCAGCCTAAGGGCAGTGAGAAGGGTTTTGGTCAGGTTTAATCATATCCAAGGCCTCAGAAAGAGTAGATGTTTCTAGAGCTGTAGGTTGTCTTATTGTAAGCTTGCATTCCAGTACAAAGTATTGGCAAGAAAACCATAATAGTGGGAATGTATAAATCCTGTCTATCCTGGGGCTTTTCCTTGTTTTTTAATTCCTGTTTTCTGTGAGCTTTTACACTTGTGTTGACTGTCAGTAAAATTGATCCACACAGAATTGAATGAACTCTTCCTGTGATGCCTTTCTTCTTCGAGTTGGTGCCACGAGCTGGCTGTAATTTTCTGACACTTGTTCCTTCTGTTAGATTCTTTGTAGGAACAGCAGTCTCGGAAGCCCATCTAATATATGTGGGTCTCCTCCTGGCGCGATTGGAAAGCCACACAGCCTGGAGAGCATTGGTTTTCCTCCAGATTCAGTAACAGCAGCTGGCAGCTACAAGAAAGCACCGGGGTTTGAGCGAGAAGATCAGGTGGGGGCCGAGTATTTGAAGAGTTTCAAATGCCAGGTTAGTAGGAAGCATGGGCTGGAAGAGTTGGGGGGATGAAGAAGATGGAGAAATTGCCCAGTCTGGCTTGAATGTGTTTTCATTTTTCAAGGAACGAAAAGGACACAGGGCTATACTCAGTAGCAGTTCTCAGATCTGTGCTTTCAGCATCAGTTTGAGTCTCTTCCATCCCACATCTGTTCCTGTCTGCCCAGCTGCCATCATGTGCTCAGTTTGTAGAAGCTGAGCTGCTTGTTGTTTTCATAATCCCTGACAATTCTGTCCTTTGTTGACCCCGGGTATCTTCCCACATACCACGTCTTGCTCTTTCTTTCTTCATATTTAGGTCCTTGTTAAGAGTTACTGCTTCTTTTGCTACGTTGTCTCATAGAAACTCATCCTTCCTTCTCTGACTTCATTACGGACTCCTACCTTCATCTCCATAACTTGGTTTATCTTCTGCTTCCAGCATTCATCTCTGCAGCGTGTTACAAATGTCTTTTGTTTCTCTGGCTGTATCATTCTGATCCTTGACTCTCTCTTGGCTTCTTCTTAAATTCCTTGTTCTCATTTGAAGAACCCTTACCTAATTCACATCCCTAGTGACACACATTGTACCCTTTTGAATACCCTGGTCTTGCCTCGCTGCTTCCTTCTCAAAGTCACGTCTTACACAACTGCTCCCTGTGCCTCAGTCTCTTCCATCTCTTCTGCCACATTAGCTTTTCCACAGTCAACTTCTTTCTGTGAATTTCCTTTCTTGATGTTATGGTTAAATAGTTTTCTCTGCACCATCCTTTCCAAGTCTGCAGTGTCCAACCCAGAGCATGGTTTTGATTCCTAACTGGGTTTGTAAATGTAATAAAACAGTAACTATTGAGGGGATGGATTAGCTACCCTTGTGAGGAGGCACATGCAGAAATGTGTCTGATAAGCTCTTGTTTTGTTGTTTGTTTTTCTTTTTTTTTTTTTTTTTTTTTAAGAAAAAAGCATATGTTGCTTGAAAACAGAGATAACAATAAATGCTGCCTTCAACCTGGCTACATATAAACTCTTCCTGTAGTCTTAAGAAGCCTTAATAAGCTTTTTGCCTTGCTAGTATTGCACTGCTGTGAGAAAGCAGTGGAAATGCCCTGTCCAAATAAGATCTTGCAGAAAGCAGTCGAATTTGGAAGCAGGGTCAGTGGGTTTTCTCTTATTTATTTTTACAACTTTGGGAAAATATGATGAAACTTTGCAGTGGGACCAGTCTCAAACACTGTTTAGTCTAATTAAAATGATTTAGTGACACGTACAGATGAAGCTGTATGCACGTAGGCTTTCTTGTAAATGCTTCCTTTGTTTTTATTTAAAGCACATGTGAGTTAGGAGATTGCAAATTGCTGCAGCACATCTTTGGAGGTAAAGCGCAGCCCGTGCTGTGATCCTGGCACTGCTTGCAGGCACCACAGCTTGTAGCAGTTGTTTAGAAACAAAAGAAGAAAGCATGTGCTCCTTCTCTGTTGCCTCTGCTGCAAAGGAGGAGTGAACCCAAAGCTGAAGGGCTGAGAGAATCCCTGTTTCCTGCCAGCAGAGGCAGGGTGCCAGGGAGGCCCTGCTTTGGAGAAAATGGGCAGCAAGCCTAAGCCAAGGAGAAAGGAGATGGAGCTTGAATAGAGCTTTTAAAAGGAGCCAGATGATGAGTATTTATGTCTGAGGTCCAAGCTGTGTTACAAAGATACTGTATTCAGGTAGTTTCTTACTCATGTGGCTTTAATTAAGTAAGAAAAAACCTGGTGTTAGCAGCTATTTATTCCAGTCATTAAACAAAAAAGATGGAAGTAATCACAGTTGCCTTATGTTAGGCTTCTGAAGACAAAATTAGGTGTCTCATAAGCATCCTGATTAAATTTTGTGTTAATGTATAATTACTTACTTTTTTTAATCTCCAGTAATTCCCTTTGGCTGCTGTGGGCACCAGAGATTCTCACGCATGCTGTAAATTACACTGGTAATTAGGCACTTAACTTTGTTCACTCCTATTTGAAAATTTAAGAGGCATTCGGGCTCGTCACTGCCTAAGATTGCAATTCTTTTCCTCTGTAGAATTAGTACAAATAATTCCTATCTCTATTAGAATGAAAAATGTGTTTGCAGATTCCACATAGTTTGTGGTAAGGCTGAGCCAGCAGCGAGGGCTAAAAATACTGTTCCAAATTCTCAAAGCTGGAAAATGCAGCACTGGAAGGAGCCGAGTGCCACAACCAGGAGGTGTTTGGGAAGTCCAGCAGCCTTGTTCCGTGCTGGTCATACAAGATTCAATTTCATTCATAATTTATGGCCTCTGTTTGCTTTCCTGACTGCCACAGCGTGAGCTGGAGAGTTTCAGCCTGCCCTTTGCGTTGCTGTGTCGGTGTGTGCCCTTCTAGAGCTAAAGGAGACTGGCTTAGCAGTGACAATTGCTTTACTCCATTTTACACTGATGTTACCTGGATGCAAGGTGGTGAGAAGTGGGGCTAGCTCACAAATGCATTCATTTTTTTCTTTAAAGGAGGAAAAAAGCACAAAGCTTCCAGGAAGGCTGGGCAGCACTGGAGCCAGCCACGTTGGCAGGAAAACCTCACACTGAGGGGGCACAGCTGTGTGTGCCTTCACTTCAGCTGCTGACATCTGTTGGTAGCACATCTTGTGTTCAGATGAGTGTCAAACAGGGCAGGGATGTGCTGGCTAATCTAGCAGGCGTGTTATCAGGCGCACACAGATGCAGTAATGCGGCTCAGCCATTGCACACAAAGGAAGCCAAGCCTGTGGCTGGTGTGGTAGCAGTTTGGCTGTATGTAAACATGCTGTATGCAGCTCGGAAAAGTGTGAGAGAATGGTACCTGCTGCAGAAGGATCTTGGCTGCCTGTTTGCCAGGCCTTGACCCTCTCCCCTCCCCGCCCAAATCTGCTCAAAGGCAGAGAGTTCAGCAGAGAAAACGATCTAATCAGGGAAAATGGGGGATGGATCCTGCTGCTGCTACTCTTTGTACTGCCTGGCTATGTCATACCTCTCCAGCACCTGGTTATCTTTCTTTTCTAGACTGTTTAAGCCAAGAAATCAAGGTGTATTGCTTCAGGCCAGCATGACATCTCTTGCTGCTGTTGTGCATTTTGTTCTGCAGAGATGGCGATGCAAACGATTGAGCAGACGTTGTGCCTCGACCGCGTCTCTGATTCAGATGGAGAGAGCTGGCAACCAAGCAGACCTGACTCTGAGCAGTTACTTTGCCCCCTTTCTGTGTGCAGAGGGTGTTATTGATCTCTCTGTGCATTGCTATTGCACACGTAGCAGCATAGGAGGAGCAGAGCACAGGCTGCAGACGGTTACAGGCCAACAGGCTCCTGAGACCACATCCTTCCCAGCTCTGCCTGGTGTAGCTCAGCGCTGACTGATGTCTTGAGACAAGAGGGTTGAAATCTGTTAAGGACGTAGTGCTGCAACATCCTGAAGCTGAATTTTTAGACTGGATAGTGGAAATCTAAATACATGTTGGCAGTTTTGCAATTCCAGCCAGTGTTGATAGCCTTGAGGCCTCTGTTTCAAGCGATGGGAGAGGGATGATTTTGCTTTTAAAATTGCTCTGTTATCACTTTATTTTTGTTGATGATGAAAGGAATTTGATGAGATGATCCAGATTCTTCCCCATAAAATTGTTCTCTTTAATATTACATCCGTTCTCTTCTTCTAGAAACTGTGAAAGACTAGCTGAGAACTAGGAGGGACTGAGAGAAAACATAATCTGCATACTTTATTTTCCCAAAGCTGCAAAATATTTACATAATTTAAAAGTGCAGTGTGCCTCCCGCTGGTTCTGGCCCTATTTTTATTTATTTATTTTAGATACTGTGAGGGGTGGTGAGTTATTTATGGCAAGGCAAGATAAGTCGTACTTGGTCTTGGTTCTTATGATGTCCTTTGTGCCAGCACAGGAGTATAGCAGCACTGAAGAGCACTCAAGCCAAATGTAATTGTGTCAAGTCTTTGCATAACTCCAAGCATAATGTCTTGGTATATAGAAAGCCAAATAGGTTGGAGTGTTTTTGTGCATACTCACAGTTTGCTGCATACTCCTGCTCCCTCAATTCTCCAGTGCCCAAAGCAGAGCATGAGAGAGGTGGGGACTGTGCTTCCCATGGCCGCTCCAAAGGAAGCCAGCACTCAGCCATTCTTAATTTTGCTGCTAATCCCTCTGCTTATATTCTGTTTTGTTTGTTTACTGTAGCAAGCAAAAATGAAGTCCCATTCACTGGAACACAGGAGCCAGGAGCAACCTTTGTTACAGCCCAAACAGGTACAGTACTGCTGGCTTAGTGCTCACGCTGCCACAGACAAGGACAGGAGGTCTCTATGGATCCAGACGACTCTGCAGGGAGCAAATGTCAGTCCAGACACCATGAGGATGCTTAGCTTGATGGATTATTTTATGAATATGGGGTTATTGGGGGGATGAATTATTTGTGAATGGCTGGGCCTGTGTGAATTCAGGAAAAATGCACAGACCTGGACAGTAGTGCCAGAGAGTGTTCCAGTGTTACAGAAAATAGAGCTGGAATGGATCTCCAGAGTCATCTAAGTTCAAGGATTTGGCAAAGAGAATTTAATATCAGGTTCTAAGTCGCGTACTGAACTAAGTCTGAGTGAGTGATTGTGGGACCCATCCCTATGATTGCATGCAACCTGTGGGTCACAAGAGTTAATTCTGGGGCAGCTTGAAGGATGTTTGTAATACTGGAGGGAAAAAAAGAAGTCGGCAGAAATTAAAGAAAAGCTGTTAATCTCTCCCCCACCCCCAGCCCAGTAGTAGCACCAGCCATCTGTCAGGTTGGAAGCAGGCAGAAACAGGTTTGCTGCTAATCTTTGGCTCATGCCTGCATGTTTTTGAAGGGATTTTTCTATATAGATGTCTTATTTTGTGCATCTTTCCATTTTAAAACTCTCTTTTTTAGGACATACTGGGTATTCTCCCAGTGGGGAGCCCACTGACATCCAGCATCTCCTCCAGTATCACCTCCAGTCTGGCTGCAACACCACCAAGCCCCGCTGGCACCAGCAGCATACCAGGCATGAATGCCAATGCCCTTCCTTTCTACCCAACCAGTGACACCGTTGAGTCTGTCATAGGTAACTTTGCCATTTTCACTTGCTAGTTGGGCTTCCTCAGACGTGGATCACCAGGTATGAGAACTGGGATAACACAGGTGTTCCAGTGAACTCCAGTTTTTCATCTGTGTCAGTGTTGGCAGATTCCTGAGGCTGTAGGTTTTTTCTGTGACCAGGACATCACATGTTTTCCACAGGTCATTATAGGTGAAATTCACCCAGAGGACAAACAGAAGGCCTCTGCCACTTATTTGAAATGTCAGATGATGTAAAGGGCCTTAGTTTTAGGTTTGTCAAATTGATGAAAAGGGTTTGGAGCAGGCAGGAAATCAACAGGGCATTTTCTACAGCTACAACACTTTATATTCTAAACTGCAAATTTATTGCAAGGACCACCAGCAGGTAGATTGCAAGGACTTGCCCTTTACAGAATGTGGGACAGAGGCTGTAAAGAAAAGGAGAACACAAGAGTTAAGAGTGGGGAATCATTCCTTTTAGGTAGGTACACTTTTTTTGGCCACCTGTTTTTTTTTTTAATCCAACATTTCTGAGGTGATCTCATTAATTTGTTAAAAATAATAATAGAAATGAGTGGCATGAGTGGGATGAAACTATTTTGATCGAGATTAGTGATGAGGTACGTTCAGGTAGATGTAACACTCGCAGGCATTCATAACCTTTCTTTATTTTTTCTCATCTTTGAACCTCAGAGATGATTTTGAAGTGTTCCCTTCTGCTGGTTTTCCTTTCCAAGCGGCTCTTCAACAAAGTAGGGACAAAGCAGAAGCCAGACCCAGACATTCACAAGCTAGTGCTGTTGCATATTGAGGACGGACTTGAAAGAGCTGTTTGGGGAAGACTTATGGGAACTTCTGTTATTTCATCAAATATTTGTATTTTTTTTTTAACATAACAATTAGAAGTGCTTTGAGACAAAGAGAAATTGGATCTGGCAAAAAAACCTGAACTGAAAAGCTGCCCATGACACTTCTGCCAAACTGTTGCACAGGACGGATAGTAGGGCTGTGCAGACTGACAAATAGAGAGCAAAGGCTCCTCTGCATGTAGGCTCTTTGGGCCATCCTATCTCTTGAAGTTGTTGGTCCTTTATAACATAATTGGTACCTCTGTGTCTGGCAGAGTCTGCCTTGGATGACCTGGACCTGAATGAATTCGGAGTGGCTGCCCTGGAGAAGACATTTGACAGCAGCACAGTGCCCCACACGAGTGGCATCATGATAGGTACATGAAAGCAACAGAGCTTTCTTTATCTTCTGCCAAGCAGTGTTGCCCAGTCACCTCAGTGGAGCCAGCCCAACGAAGCTCTAAAACCAGTCCCAAATAACATTGGTTAAAAAACAGCTATGATAACAAACTGGCAACCGCTGAGCATCTTTCAAGTGAAAGCTTGCCCTAGTTGACTAGCAGGGCTGAGTTCTTGCCATTAGGCCCAGGTGTCCTGGGGATGTTTCTTAAGACTGAATGGGACTTGCTTGAATTTTTTTTGTTGTTTTGTTTTGGTTTTTTTTATATAGCATGTAAGTAGACTGTAGAAGGTATCTGATACCTTTAAAACCAGTCCGAAGTATAACGATTTGCATCTTAAGCAGAAAATTCTCCTTAGTAGTAACAGGAAACTCAATGACCTGGTAATGCTATCCATCTGTCTCAGAGTGTTGCCATGAACTGCTGGTTTGATTCCTGCAATGTCTGTTTCGTCTTTAATGTGTGGAGGTAGGCAGGGGCCTCTTCTATCTGTCTCCATCCAGGGAAAAATGAGATCTCATAGCTTTTCAGAAGTGGTGTAGTTTCTGGTTGCCCTGGTTCTTGAAGATGGGTTTTGATTTGGAGCTAACTTTGCTTTCCTGAAAGTTTCCAAGGGAGCTGCATTACCTGGAGTTGTACTGAGGTGTGGAAGGATCCCTAAAGAATATCACTTCCACTTCCTTTCCAAAGATGAGAGTCTGGTCAGAGAGCTTATTGTGAGAGTGTACTGGTAGCCTTGCTTCTGCCACTGCTATCTGCAGTGGCTTCAAGATCCTCCACACTGCTTTTCCTCTGCTGTGTCAGGGCTGGGTGTTACCTGGTGGTCTTCCAAGAAGGAAGATCAGAAAAGAGTGGGCAGCAGGGCTGAGATCTTCCTCAATGTGTGTGTGGCAGGCAGACCAACCTCTTGAGTAAGGGAAGTGTTTTGTCTTTGGAGGTTAGGTTTTTGTTTGTTTTTCATTACAGATAGGTCTAAACATTCAAATATACCTAAAGCTAGTCACTGATTTTCGAAAGATCAGGTCATGAGCTGGCTCAGCATGACAGTCTTCTCACTGCAGGTTGTTCAGAAGCGTGAAAGGCAGAGGAACATGCTTTAAAAGGGAATTTTTCATTACCAAGTATTTCAGCAGATAGCAGATGCATCTTCTCTAGACTAATAGGGGCTGAAGTTGGCTCAGAAAACCTTTTGCTGCTTTGGCTAATGATAGAGCAGTGCACTGAACTCTGCAGAGTCTTACTCTATGTGGCTCGTGGAACAGCAGCTTCAGTGCTCCTCCTAAAGGCTTAGAGGGGAAATCAAACACAGTGAGAAGTGGAGGGAATCCTGAGGGTCTTAGGAGAGAGGGAAGCTGACGCCTTCTGCTCTGAGCTCCTGCGCTGTGCTCTGGCCCATGCTTCATGGTCATACATAGCCATCCTCTCTGTGTGTTCTTTGTCCAGGTGGGAGTTTGCTGCAAAGTTCTGCTCCTGTAAATATCCCCGGGTCCCTTGGAAGCTCTGCCTCCTTTCACTCTGCCTCTCCTTCTCCACCGGTCAGCCTCTCATCGCACTTCCTCCATCAGCCCCAGGGACACTTAAGCCAATCAGAAAACACGTTCCTGGGGACATCAGCTTCTCATGGATCATTAGGTAAATGCACAGTGTGTGTGTCCCATGTACATGCCTGTCTGTGCCATGTAAGTATTTTCTTTTAAGTTAGTTTTAATTTTAATGTATTATTTCACTGCTGCCATTTATCTCTTCTTCCCATGAGAACAGCAGCAGTACCAGAAGCTGCTTTACCGAGAGCTGGTTAATATCCTGAGAACAAGGGAGTGATTCTCTCTGTTCCCCATGCTTCTAGACTGAGAAAAAGAACAGGAAAAAGAGCTCTGTCCTTTCCTACCAGCAGCATTCTGCTGTGACTTCACTAGGGTTGAGTTCTCAGCTTTGCTGGGTTGAGGTGGGGATTGCAGTTTGCTCTTGGGTCTGCTTCGTAGGTTGGGTTGGCTTCTGAACCAACTGAGTTCATTGAATTGTTTTCCATATTTGGTGCAGTGTGGACCAAAGTCAGTGTTCCAGCTGTGTCCACTTTGATAAACAACTGATGGCCTCAAGACTACATGACACTTGCTCTGCTGACTTCTCTGTTTGTAACAGTAAATACTAATTCTGTTTATAGTAGAAGTAAATGCTTCTTCAGATGTGATATGTGCTCTAATCTCTAATATTCAGCTTAACATAATAAAATGATTAAATGCTTTTGTAATCTACTGCCGCATGCATTTATCTGTGTAACTGCATCACTTGTTTGCAGAGGCCAAAGCCATGCTTCCATGCCTTGTGATTCCTATTTGTTTGGCTGTAACAGCTTCTACAATTGCAGTAATAAGAAAAGAGACCTCAGAGGGCATCTCTGCTATTACTTAATGGTTTTCCATATGATTTACTGAATGAATATAAGCTGCTGTGTAGTTATTGCTTATCTGTATTGCAGTTTAGTTGGAAAGACCTAGTCCTGGGCTGGTTCCCATTGTGTTAGATGCTCTTTGTGCAGAGAAGGCATTCGTGGTCAAAGGGACTTGCTATTTCAAATGTCCAATGAGAGCATCAGGTGGAAAGGGAGTAAAAAGAAGCCATGAGGTGAGCTTGGTCAGCATCACGGCAGCATCTGTGACTTGCCAGAAGCCTGCTCAGTGCTAGACTCCTTTTCAAGAGCTTTAAAAACAAAATGTGAGTTGGGATTCTGTTACAACTTGCTCTCAACTGAGCAGTGAAATGCACCGACGATAAGTGGCTTCAGTCAGTGAAGAGCCCTTCCTGCTCTGCTGCATGACTTGTTTATGCAGCTAAGCCCAGAGTCAAGTCAACTTACTATTTTTCAGCTGCTGTTGGCTTGCCCTGACTGGGAAGTAGGTTGTGTTGGGTTAGCCTTCAGTGAGAGGCTTGCTTGCAAACACAGTCAGTTTGATCTGTAAGATCACAATCTTCACTGCAGCAATGTTTGGCAGTGCCCACACGCGGTGGTAAGCACCACTGAGTGAAAAGGACTCCTGCATCAAATGGGTGCACCAGAGGGGGTCATCCAGCTCTGCCTGTGTGGGAGCTTTCCCTGCCAGTTCTCCCCATGGATGCTTATTTTGTGTAAATGCATTTTGGTTCTTAAAGCTACAAACTTCAGAGTCTGTGCAAAAACAGTCAGCTTTGGTTCAGCTGTTTCTCTGTTGCTTTGTCTCTTAAGCCTTGACTCTCTTCCTGAAAGAGCAATGATTTGAACATCCTAAATTAAGGAAGTGGCTGGTTGGTCCTTCTACAGTGATGGTCACTAATTTTAGGGTAAAACTCTGCAGGGGACTCTGTATGGTTCCCCTGTGAATTGCCACTGTGACGGACTCCCGGGTCCTAGGGATGAAATAAATCATAGGATGATCTTCTCTTTCCTCTGTGCACATTTTTGAATCCTGTATTTCACAGGGGTAGGGAGGAAATGGGGGAATTGCCAGCACCTGTGACATAACCCTCTCTATTTCCCTGTGAAACAGGTTTAAATGGGATGAACAGCAGCATATGGGAACACTTTGCTTCGGGGAGTTTTTCGCCCAGTACCTCACCTGCATTTCTGTCAGGTCCAGGTGCTGCGGAGCTGGCACGGCTACGGCAAGAACTGGATGAAGCCAACGGCACAATAAAGCAGTGGGAAGAGTCTTGGAAACAAGCCAAGCAGGTATGGGGGCAACTTCTTAAGGAGTGTAGAGGTGTAGGAGGGTGTCTTACGAGCACTGAAGTGTTTGACAGTCTCTCAGGCCCGGCAGTTCACTTAGATGGATGAGATTTTATTGCTATGCCAATTTTCATCCCATTACCTCTGTGGGCCAACTATATGGAACTGCAGCCCAACTGGAGGGGTACCCAGAATGTGAGGCAAAGCACGATGGGGTTTCAGAATTTGGGAACTGGGCAGGTTGGTCAGAATACATTCCTGGGAAGGAGAGCATGGAAATGGTTATTTTTGCCCTGGATTCTCGCTTGGAGGCTGATCAAGTATTTAAACAGCTTCTTTTACCATGTTGGTTGGAATTTGCAGGCTTGTGATGCTTGGAAAAAGGAGGCAGAGGAAGCAAACGATCGCGCCAACACAGCTAACATGGAATGTGAACTGGCTCGGGAGCAGAGGGAAGCCTTGGAACTGCAAGTGAAGAAACTACAGGAGGAGCTGGAGAGGATCCACACAGGCCAGGACCCTCAGTTTCTGCGCTCCTCTGACCTGGAAACCCTCTCACTCTCTTCACTTTACACCCTCCAGAAGCAGTTGCGGGCAAACCTGGAGAAGGTCGATAAGGTGAGTGGCAGGGCTCTGCAGGGGATGGCTTTGCTGCCTCTGCTCCTACTGATAGCAGCTGCCCTGCTTTTCTGTACTACTGCCAGCAATCAGCAGCCTATCGAAGCAGTTCTATGTGAACGTAGCCAATGTGAGTTCTAGGAAAATAGAATTCTCTTCTCTGTACCTAAGGAAACAGAATTTCCAGTCCTTCAGAACTGCTCTGATCCTAATGCTCCTACAGGAGGGCTTCGTGCTGCGCCGCGAGGCGAACGGGTGTTGCGGTTCCCCAGCCCGTGCAGCACGTGGCCCTGTTGTTTTCCCCATTCAACGCTTACGTTTTGCCCTGTGCTGGTCTCTCGCAGGCAGTATTTCAGATGCAGTCAGTGAAATGCCTTAAGTGTCAGGAGGAGAACCGCGTGGTGTTACCGTGCCAACACGCCGTGCTGTGCGAGACGTGCGCCGAGGAGGGCGAGTGCCCCATCTGCCACCCCAACAGGCCCCACGCCCTGCAGTCGTGACCTTCCCAGGACGTTTGTTCTGATCATATCATAGAACTTTTTAACTTTATACGTACGTACATATATATGTATGTGTACATATATATATGTATGTGTAGATATATCTATGTATGTGTGTATGTGCGTGTCTGTGTATGTGTGTATATGCACACGCACGCACGTACCCGCAGAAAACAGAAATTAGTTGCAGAGCACTTTTTAATATTTTACATCCCGTATCTAAGCTGCCCCTCACCCGTGCCCCACTAATTCTAACTCTTGAGGAACTTTGAGAGCTGTTTTTAATACAGATCAAAGGGCCATTTGCAAAGAGTCTGCGTTTCTCCTCTTTTCTATTTAGGTGATAACAAATTTTTGACTATTTCCAGAAGGATTTAGAGTGGGCAAGAGGGGCTTCCACGTGCTTTCCAGAGGAAAGAGTTGAGATCGTGGGGAGGATCGAGGTGGATTGAAACGACTGTTTCACGTCTTCGGTCTCCCTGCTCTTTCACTGACCCAGCTTGGTTAAAGCCGTCCTCCCCGATGGAAGCTCTGCTGGGTCCCTGCCTGGTGGGCCTCACGTTGCTGATCTCTGAATGTGCAGAAACTTTGTCTGTCGTTTAAAACAGCAAAGTTCACTTTTTAAAGTTTTTTACACTCTTTGTATATTTATATGAAAAGAAGAAAAGGGGGGAAAAAATATATATTGTACCTAAAGCAAGCCAGGCCCCCAGATTCAGTGACCAGTAATCATTGCTGATACAGCTAACGTTGCAGGTTTGAGCAGCCTTTCAGTCATCATCCTTGTGTCAGCTGAAGCCCTTTGTGAAAGGGAAATGGATACACAGGTTAGTTCTCTGCAGACACCCCTTTATTTAGTGGCTGCCTGAAGAATTTGTGCCGCTTCAGACCAGATTGGTTTTCTTTTAGCCACAGAGACCTCTTTTGTAGTCACTGCTGGATCACGTGAAACAATTCCAGACACAGTCTAAGGACTTTTTTTTAACTGTTTGGACAGAGTTGGCATTCCCTGTTTCAGCAGCTCAGGGGTGAACCATGGGCTGTTAAATCCAGAAGCCTCATGCCAGCCTGTGGTGAGAGAGAGCCCTGCATGGAACCAACTGCTGATAAATCAATTGCAGCTGGAGGCTGGAGCTGGAGAGGAACGTACATTCCTTGCTTTCTGCTGCTCCTAGGTGGGGATGCTTCTTCCTGCTCATCACTGTGGCACAAAACACAGTGCGTGTTACCACTGAAGCTTATGAACACAGCCACTGTTTGTATGTGCATATGAAAGTGTTGTTGATGGGGAAACTCTAAAGCTGGTTGGTCTCGTGATGCCCTGTTTTTCGTGTTAGTAATGTTACAGAGAGGAGGGAGCTAGCAAGGAAGAGGACTTCAATTCAAATTCTCATTTAAGTGTTCAGAACTCACGAGCTGCTCTATGTGGTGCTGTGATTGGTGGCAGTGTGGAGGTTGCTGTGTGTGGCTGTGTGCAGGCTGGGGTGCTGAACCAGCCAGCTCAGAGCAGAAGGAAGCATCTCCATCGGAGGGACGTGACTGCAGGGCTCCGCAGCCCTCTGGCTCTCCTTCCTCCCATCTCAGCCTCCATTCCTGAGCACAGGCCTTTCCACCGCCCTCCTGTAGCTCTCACTGGTGTCTCTGACCTGCTGAGTTTGTTTCGGGCTGTTGTCCCCAAACACCACCTGCAAAAAGAGCTCAGGGACTTTCTCCTCGTTAGGATCCTCTTTGTATTTGAATTTAATCTCTCAGATCATTTCAGAAAGGCAAAGGAGGAAATCCCTCAGACCAGTCCAACACGAGCCACGCTGTCCGGTGCGCTTCTTTATAGGGAAAAGAAATGCCTCCAGCTTAGACCTGCCAGCAGCTGAGCTTTCCCATGACATCCTTTACCAGCGCATCCATCGGATTTTCCCCTCGGGTGGATTGCAGTAACCTGCTGGGATCTCAACCAGAAGGCTGCTCCGTTCTCTCAGTACTGTTGCTTTGTGCAGGGATGCTGCCTGCGCTGCCCCTCCCAGCCCTTGGGAAAGCACTGGAACCTCCAGCAGCCCACTGTTGTTGTAGGAGCACCCAAATCATTACCAGAGCCTCTCAGAAAGCTTCCTATTTTAACACAAAGACATGATTAGGTTTGCTTCTGTAATTCCACCTTTCCTTCGTATGGGAAGGGTTAATATGCATTCCCAGATGATCTCTTAAGTACAGCTCTGTGTAGTTCTTTTGTTTCGTTTTTCCCATTAACGTGTTGGGTTTTTTTGTTTTTTTTTTTTTTATTTGTAAAAATGCTCTTTTTCCCCCCATGTGTATTTTATTGTAACTAGCATCAGTTTTTTAAATTTTTTTAATTTTAAATGGAGAGACACTGTTGGGTGAACATAGTGGCTATGTTGTTTGGTTATGTAGCCTTTGAATGTCTGTGCCATGGGGCAGCACATCTGCCTCGGTCTGATCTTAAGGAAAGACCTTTTATTAAAATATGTGAACATTTCTCTTTTTTTTTTTCTTTTTTTTTTTCTTTTTTTTTTTGGAGCAAAAAGGAAGGGAAGGGAGAGGAGTGGGAGGAGAAGGAAAAAGCCCGATGAAGATATATATTTAAAAAGTATTTTTTTTTAAAATCTAAATTAAATAATAGGAAATAAACCCTTGATTCAGGTCTCTGATATTCCGAAGAGGCAGAGCCCAGCAGCCTGCTTTGCTCTTCATGCTGTCCCCTTCAGCTGAGACTGGCCTGCTGTGCCCATAGGATCTATGGGGAGGTGATGCTTGCCCTTGGTCCCCATGGGGCTTCCACAGAGGGGCACAAGGAACATTCCAGACCACAGTAAGCGTGTTTCTGTTGTTTTGTTTTGTTTTCCCCCCTTTTCAAAAGGTAAAACAATTTCTCTCTTTTAAAACTGATACCGAAGGACCAAAGAAATCTAAGCTTATGGGTGGCCGTTGCATTTTACCTTCCCTGTCCCCATGCCCTGCCGTGGCCCCAGCTCAGCCCTCCTTGCACAGCCTGTCAGCTCTTCTCTTTCCTCCGGTGCTTTAAGAAACACTTCTAAAATCGAGGTTTCTATGAGTTTGTTTGCTGCTTTATAAACAAAGTATCTGAAATGTGAATGATTTTCTTATGCAGCCGGTGGGAATGAGGAGGTCAGCTTTGTGAGCTGAGCAGCATTTGCTGCCTGAGGCAGGGCAGAACAGGGGAAGGCAGCGTTGTGCCCCGGGCCATCAACCATCCTCCCAGCACTGCGTGGTGGCTTCAGAGCTTTGCAGCCATCCTCTGCGTGCTGTGGTAAGACTTTGTACAGAGCAACCTGGTGCTATGAGGTGTGCAGCCCCTCTCACGTACTGTCGAGCTTCTGGCCGAGGCAGGAGCTCCCTGTTCTGAGCTGTGCAGCAATCCAGCAGAACCAAGGGTGGCAGGGCTGGCTCCATGTGATCCCTGCCCTGTGCTGCCCGTGCACACAGGCTCCCTGGTGGAGATGGACTTTTTCCCCCTTTGGGAAGCGTTGACCTCGGCGATGCTTCTCAGCTGAGAGCTGGGGGGAGGAGGGGAGCCTGGCTTGTGTTGTGAAAGCACAGTGTCTTAAAGGTCAATAAGCTTTTACTTCGTTATAGCGAAACAATATAGAAGCAGATGGCTTGAGACAACGATCTCCTGGGTAGAGAGATACCAAGAAAACAAAGCTGTAGCTGCAGAGGGGGCTGAGAGGTGTGGGGAGCTGCAGTTCGGGGCCCCTGAGCTCAGCCCCAGGCAGGCAGCAATGCGGCACAGCACGGAGCTCCCCTTGAGCAGCCCCCAAAGCTTTGTGCTCTCTGTGCTCTGAACCTGAGCCGCGTGTGAGGCAGCCTTTCGTGCCGAACGGACTCAGTAAGCCATTGCTGTTCCTCTCTCTCTCTGTCTCCTTTTCCCCCGTCTGAGAAGGAAGAATATCACCACTGTTTTCCTTTACTCCATGGAGCGATGGCCAACAGCAGCCTCGCCGTTACCGCCGTATCGCGCAGTGTTTCTTTCCAAGTGAAGTATTCCTGCAACCACTGACTGCAGTGGAGAGATTCCTGGGGCTTCCCCCGCTCCGTAGCTTCCAATGTTAAAACAAAATAAGTACAGTATACATTAAAAAAAAATAAGAATAATACACACTGCAGTATTTCTGGTGGCGATTCGTGGCCCAGCTCCTCCTCACCACCCCCAGGAGGATGGAACTGGGCAGGAACGCCCCGAGTCCGTGTAGAAGTTGGCAGAATGGTGATCAATGGTGTGTAAACGTGTTGTTGATTCCATGTATAGAACTGTGATTTCAACTGTCGTTTCTCTCGTACTCTGTAAATATGTGTTTTGGCTGTCGGAAATCTGGTTTAGACTCTTTTCTTGGCAGAATGAACTTGCATGTGGGGCTGGAAAGATCTCAATCTGTGTCACAGTTTCCAAGGGCAGGATGGATTTTTTTTTTTTTTTTTTTTTTTTTTTAGAGGACAATAAATTTTTATTTTTTTGCTAAGAAAAAATAAGAAAAAAAAAAAGAAAAGCAAAATAAAGCAGTGTGTGTGTGTGTGTGGTGTGTGTGTGTGTGTCCATGTGTGCATGCAGCACGGCCCCTCCGTGGCGATTGATGGGGGGAACAGAGCAGGGGGCTGGGGGGGTCTGTGCCATCACAGCACGTTGCTCCCCTGGACCACGAATGCTTTCTTCCCCTGCTCCCTCCTGCATTGACCCCCTCACTGTGGGGCTGCTCTCTAGGATAAGTGGGGTGAGGTGAGGCGAAGCCTTTGGAAGTGGCACAACCACAGATCCAGATGGGTTTTGTCCCCCACTTTCTTGCTCAGAATGAGGGTGAGGTGAGCTCGGCAGAGCCCCCGTGGTCACGGTTTTGCTGTGTATGGCACTGGACATAACATTGCTCTCTTCAAGTGTCCAAGAATGAGCTTTTATTTAAGGCTGCATTCACTGCTTATTGTTCTACAAGCACAGCAGTCATCCGAATCGCCCCATTAAGGACTGTTAGTAATGTGGCAGCATGGTGTCCCCAGCACAAGTACCAGCATGGGACGGCATCCCCTCCACAAGCAGAGACCCTTCTTCACATCCCACTGCTGCACTGTGCTGCTCTGCAGAGCTGCGTCCCCAACATGGGGACAGAAGCAAGTGACTGCAGCGAGCAAATGGCTGCTTTAATCCCTCGGTCAAGCCTGGCCATGGCAGTCAGCACCAAAGGAGCTTTGTTTCCACCCCCATAGACAGCTTGACCTCAATTGCCTGCAGAGCAGCCACAGGCAGGAGGGTGATGCTTTTAATTCCCCTGCAAACAGGGACCCTATGAGCTAGGCAGGGGCTGTCTGGGGGGCAGCTCTGGGTTCGTAATTAGTTTAATTGCAGCTAAAAAAAACCAAGCACATACACAGTTAGCAGCCAGCTGCCTGCCTGGGTGTTGCAGCTCTCACACCTGGGAATCCCAGGGGTGTTCTGGAGCCAGAAGCATGCAGCTGCTTAGCAAAGGCTTGGGTAATGCTGGGCTCACAGCCTCTGGTTCTGGTGTTTCAGAGCCCCAGTCGCAGCTCAGTGTGGTACCCAGTATTGCTGCTGTGCTTGGAGCACTGCTGGGTGCTGGGAGCTCTGCAGGGATGCTTGCTGCCTCCGTGTGTTACAGCCTGTGACCCCTGCAAAGGGAAACCCTCACCCCTCAGAGCCCCAGCAGACAATGGGGCAGGTGCTGCTTTATTACCCTGCACTGCCTTCTCCCACCTGTCACGAAGGCTGAGCCGGCACACCTGCTTGCTTTTAATTTAAAATAGAAGGAAAAAAGAGACAACCAAGGAGGCAGCCCTGCACCGATGCTGCTGCCCCACGCAGAGCCCTGGGGACACGGCCAGGCAATGTAGTGTTAGTCTGCAGGGAGATCCCCAACCCCCCCAGGACCCTCCTGAGCCCCATGGGGGGCAGTGCTGGGGGCAAGGATCGCATTCTGGACCCCCACATTTAGGTCCCTCTGCTCCTCATGCTGCCTCCTTGGACTGCTTGGCTCGCTGCTTGCGCAGCTTGACGAAGGCCTGGGCCTCCTTGTCTCCCTTCCTGCACTCCAGCAGCTGCAGGATCTCATCTCCTAGGGGGAAAAAAGAGGAGCGATGTGGGGTGGGGAGGACGCATGGTGTGGGGTTGGTTGTGGGGGTGAGATCCCACCCCTCCGTACCGCCAGGTTTGGGGTGGGTGAGGGGGAGGCGTGTTTGGGGCACCCAGCCCTTGTCAGCCTGGTCCTCATCAGCATCCAGGCCCGGCACGTGGCACAGTGGGAAGAAAGCTTCTCCCTCCAGGTCGTTGGCACCCAGAGTGTCGTAGTCGAAGACGGTGAGCAGGAGACAAGCCCCATCCTGGTGGCATTTCTCAGAGGGGATGAGGCTATGGGGTGGGACACACGGGGACATCTCATCCCATCATTCACTCCCCCCATTTTGGAGCTGGGGGGTGGAAGCCCATAGGACACCCCAATTTCCCCTGCTGTGTGTCAACCTCTTTCCCCCCAGCGTCAGCCCCAGGAGAGCAGACAGGAGGTGAAAACCCACCGCAGGACCCACGTCTGTGGGGTAGGGATGGGGAGGTGGGGGCTGCTGGGTGCTGAGCTCTACATACAACTCGAAGGCTTCATCGAAGAGGGGGTGCAGCTCATTCCTCTTGCACTGGGTGCTGCGGGCCACCACCTCGGGAAACTCATGCCGGGGCTCCAGGGTGAGCTGCACGAAGGGGTCACTGGAGCCTGGCAGGGTGCAGCCATCAGCCCTCTGTTTATGGGGCGTCCTGGGCATCATCCAGAACACCCGGCCCTGCGACGGGGCTGAGACATCCCTGCCTGGCCCACGGTGACTCCATACAGGGAAATAATCCCCTTCTTCCCTCAGCAGACCCTGGGTTGCAGCCCTGTGCTCTCACCGTTGGAGTCCAAGGGGATGAGGTTGGCAGCATTGAGCACCTCCACACGCAGCTTCTGCTCCGAAGGGCGGTACAGAGCTTTGATGGTCACAGCCCCGTACTTCTCTGAGCTGATGCCCAGCTGCACGGCATGGTAGAGGGAGCGTTACGGGGGCCTGGGGGCATCCTCCCAGGTGCCACAGACCCCAGCACTGGGATAAAACCACTGCTGACAGGGCAAGGACAGAGGGAGGCCATGGGCAGGCTGGGTGGAGGGCCCTGACTCCCACCTGCTCCTGGATCCTGTTGCTGAAGTACTTCTGGATGAGCTTGCGGCTGGTGGAGGAGCAGAGGGCCAGGCGGCTCTCCAGTGACTACAGAGAGGATAAGGGGTGACTATCAGGGTCTGCAGCCTTGGGGACACCCCTCTGCATAGAACACCCAAAGGACATCCTGGCCCCCCCAGCACCATACCAGGAAGGCAGTGCTGTGCAGGGTGTCCAGAGGCAGCCCGCAGCCCTCAGCATGGAAGCACAGCTCCAGGCTCTGAGGAGGAGAATGCTGTTAGCAGCAATCAGGTGCCCACCCAGGAACCCCCCTACCCCCCCCAGGTACCTTCAGGGCACAGTGCAGCTTCCTGCAGTGCTGCACCGAGGGCACCTGTGGGCCAGCAGCTGCTGTCAGCACGGCCAAGGTGTGATGCCAGAGCAGAGCAAGGAGGCTGCGGGGCAAAGGAGGGGGCAGTGAGCTGGGGGATATACAGAGCACACACAGGTAACCAAGCTCACCCCACTGAGCTCAGCCCCACAGCCCCACACCAAGGACCCCTCGCAGGGGTCACCTTTTGAAGTTCTCCTGGACCAGGTGCTCATTGAGGTACTGCAGCTCGGACTCCAGGAACTTCATGAGGGGGAGGATGGACTGCATAGCAGGAGAGAGGCATTGGGGTGGGCACGGGGGGATGCTGCATTCAGCAGGGCACAGCAGAGGGGTTGGGCCAGGTGCTTACATCCTCAGGCTCCTGAGCATTGCTGGGGGCTGACAGCTCTTGAATGTGCCTGGCGATGCCTGCTTCCAGCTGCCAGGAGAAAAAGCACACAGACACAAGGAGGTTTATTTCCATCCCCTTGGGTTAAACTGAAAAGTGAGGAACTTCAGGTCAGTTGCAGGGCAACCTGCGGCAGGTGCTCACCTTGGTGGCCAGGGCTTGCACCACATCCTGAACCTCATGGTCCAGACAGCAGACGGTGCTGTCGAGCTGATGGTGCAGCGTGTGCTGGATCTGCTGCTGGTCAATGACAGCCCCCATGCGCCGCTCCAGCTGGGCCCAGTCCAGCTGCAATGGCAGCTTCAGGATGAGCAGCCGCAGCTGCTTGATGTTGTTCACCACGATGCAGAGCTGGGGAGGAAGATCATTACTCAAGTTATCCCTCTGGCTCCAACCCCAACCCCATTTTCATCCTCGTCTCTATCATCCCTCCCACTCTCATCCCTACCCTAATTCCACCCTCATCACTCCCATCCTCATCCTCATCCCCATCATTTTCATCCCGTTCTCATTCTCACCCACATCTCCATCCTCTTTCCCATCTTCATCCCCACCCTCATCCCTACCATCATTCCCCTCCTCCCCTCTCCCCAAACACATTTTCCCTCCTGATTTTCCATGATGACAGCCATCAGGTCCAGCTGATCCCCATGAAAGCCAGACCCAGGATACTGGCTGCTCATCTGCTCAGGAACAACGGCCAAACCTTGCCTCCCCCTAAGCCCAATGTCCTGCCCCAGTACCAACCCTGTTGGCTGCTTCACCCTCGTTCTGCTTGCTCAGTGACAGAGCCTCAGCCCTCTCCTTGATGAGCCGGCAATACATCAGGGCGATTTTGCACATATCCTGCATGGTTGAGAAGGAACAAGTGACACCAGCAGGGCAGCACAGAGAAACCACTATGTTGGCATGGGACACTGGCCCCATTCGTTGGGACCTGACTCTAAAAGTAAGAGGAAACTTCTGCTGCTTGTGTTTGCTTGACCAGTCCCAAGAGCACAAACCTCCACGAGTTTCACCATGATCATGAAGGCTTCCTCAGGGTCCGGCCAGTTGAGCTGCTGCCAGGTCTTCACAATCTGGGCGTAGCAGGTGGACAGGTCAACAGTGGACGTGCTGTGCTTGTTGTGCTCCCCAAAGGGCATCAGCTGGGAGGGCACAGAGCAAAACCAACCCAGTCATCCCCGACAGGTGAGCTGCTCCCTTTGTTTTAGGACCATCACCAGATCTTTCCTACACCCACCCTCAATCTGTGCCATCACCTGACTGCTCTGGGGAATGGAGGAGATGGGAATGAAGCGCCCCAGGCCTTCCCTCATTCTCCATCCCAGTGTTGAACGGCAGTGAAGAACAGGGTGAGGAGCCCCTGCCCCAATAGCTGCCTTCCCTCTTTCTGAAGGCCAGAAGAACCAGCTCATAGCATAAGCCAAATCACAGGGAGAGAAACCAGGCTGCAAGAGGGACCTCCGTGGTGGCATCAGTGCCATGAAACAGGCATAGAGGGAAGGACCACAGAGGAGTAAAGAGCCATGGGAAAAAGAACCCACTGGGGGCATGTGAGGGAGCTGGTGGGACCCCAAATGCTAGGGGAGATTTCTCCTCCTGGGTTACCTGGTCCATCTGCACAGCCCTCTGTGCTCTCTCCAGTGCGATGCTGTAGGCCTTCTGCAGCCACTGAGGCACAGCTTCCTTGAACCACTGGTGGAAATCACTCAGAGCCAAAGGCCCATCTCTGTGGATGGAGAAACCAGCTGAGAAACCAGCTTCTCCCAGTGCATGGTGATGGCATGGGGATTCCAACCCTCCATCATCTCATACACAAGAAACAGAATAAGGAGAAGACTCCCCTTTTGGATGCCCCCATCAAAACCCACTGAGAAATGAGCATAAAAAAAAATCACAGAATGTAGTTGGAAGGGGGCCATCAAGTCCAACTAAGGATCCCAATAAGGATCATCGAGCCCAAGCCTGAAACTCTTCTGATGATGCTCACTCCTGGCCTGCTCTGGAGTGTGATTAGGGGTGGAGTGAGAGCGAAGGCTTTGGTGTTCTTCCACACTGACTGCTCAGTGCCCCATTCCAGCACCACCCCTCTGGCAGGCTGATACCTCTTCGGGAGGAAGTCCTTCATCTTGTAGAGCTCCTGCAGGTTCAGGTAGAGCTGGAAAAGGCTTTCAGCTGTGGGTTTGGACATGCCAGCGTCGACCTCGCGCAGCTGCTCCTGGACGTGCTCTGCAACCTGGCAGCGACAATGGGGAGAAGGGCAGCTCATGGGCCACAGGGTTAGGGGGGTCCAGCTGGGAAGGCATGGGCTCTCTGAAGCCATGGGGAGAGGGGCAGCTCACGGCACTCCTTCTCATGTGGCATTTGAGGAGAACTTTTGGGTCAGGCAAATAGATAAATAATGATGGTGACTCTAAGGGAGTGCAGGGAAGATGGAATTTCTATGGCTTGCTTTCTTCCCAGGCTTGCAACAAGAAGCCAAGCCTGAAGGCTAGCTAAATATCTCAGCCAGGCTTTAGACCTCAGCCCCAGGAGTGCAGAGCAGCCACAGGATCACTCACCAGGCTCTCCAGCTCCAAGTAGGTGATGGAGAAGAGATTCAGCTTCAAGGTGCTACAAAGAGAGAAACAGAATCAGGAGCCAGTCCCAACCCAGCAAACCCAGCCCATCCTATTCCATTAGAGAGAGGAGAGCACTGCGGGACAGAACTGGGACTGCTCAATGATCTCCTTTCGCAGGTGGAACCCAAGGACCAGGGAATGAAGCATCAAACTGCCTCATTGCTCTTGGTCCTGTGGAAGGTGGTTGAGGAGGGGTTTGAGCTCCACCTGATGAAGAAATTATTCCAGATTCTGTGGCATTGCTGGAGATCTCCTATCACCTCCAAAAGAAGTTTGGCCAAGGCTTTGCCATTTTCCTCCATGCTCTGAAAAAGAAGGAACAGCTCATTTGGGATGCTCAGCGATACTGAAGTGACCTGACCTCCATTTGAAACGGATTCATTCTATGATCTGTCCTTGTGAGGCAGCAAGCTGTCGTTGGATCCACATGTGGAACACTGAGCTTGTAGGGCTGATCTGAGCACCATTGCTTTGGAGTAGCAGAGGTGAGAACTGACCTTCACCATGGGCTGGAGGTGCAGCTTCTTCATGTGAAACCATTCCGTCGTGCCTGACTGCAAGAGAGGAGCCACAGTGTGACAGCAATGAAGCTGCAGCACCAAGCGAGCCGTGGGGCTTTGCAGGAAGCCAGGTAGGGGTAGGGGGTGGACAGGAGGCCCCACTACCTTGAGCGCCTCAGAAACCATTTTGGGGAGATCAGGGCTGAGTGTGCACAGCTCTCTGAAAGCTTTCATCTTGCACATCTGAACCAGGACCCTGCAAAAGGGAGAACCATTGATAAAACCCATCACCAGCCCCTCCAAGACAACACCTCTTCCCCAGGAGGCCCTACACAAACAGTTCTCCCAACAACCAGACTCACCGGAGCAGGGACTGCAGCCTCTCTGTGGACCTCGCGACAGAGAGGGGGAAGATGATGCGATACCTCCTGATGAGGGACACCCCATAGGTCAGCAAGGACTGGAAGGACTCTGCCAGCTCTGCTTTCTGGGGGATGGAAGGGAACACGCTGTTGCGCACGGTGCTGGGACTGTTGTGCCTCATAGAAGGGAGCCCAAGGCTCTTGCTCCTTTCCTGAAGCCCCCAGGAACTGCTCCCCAGATGGGCTGAGCTGAGTTTTGTGCTGAAAGCTCATTGCTATGCGTGAAAAGTTCCAAATCTCAGCACGGGATTCAGATGCCCTGGGAAAACAGGCCATGGGGAGGCAGCAGGAATTGGGTCAGATTTAATAGTCATTGGGCTTGGGACCTAGGCATGGTTGGATAGCAGCAGCTTCTCTGTGATGGGGAACAAATTCCCTGGTCTGTCCCGGTCCCATAACTGTTTCCCACCAGTAATGCCCTGCAGCCCATCCCTGAGGTCTCTGGGCAGCCCCGTACCCCACAAGTTCCTGCCCTCCCCTAGAGGGAAATGCAGCCAGGAGATGTGAGGTCACACCTCCCCGTGTCCCACCTGCTCCGGCCGCAGGCGCTCCTGCACCCACTGGTACTCGATGCCGGTGATCTGGTGCAGCAGGCAGCTGCTGTTGAACTCCAGGCTCTGGTACAGCTTGCTGTATGCCAGCCACTGCCTGGGGATTTGGGGAGAGGTTGAGGTGAGCCCCAAGGGGGTGGCACAGGGCTCACCAAGGCTGTTACGGAAATGGAGATGGAATACTCACGCCATGACCTGGTGGAAGTCAGAGAGATCCTTTTGTGTGGCATGCAGGTACAGCACAGTGCTGGCATGTGGGCTCAGCTCCCCGTCCCAGGCGGTGCTGCCGGCCTGCCAGGATGCACAGCTGGGTCAGGAACTCTGCAGTAGGCTGGGAATGTTGTTCATGGGGCCCCAGTCATGGCCAGGCGTCTCCTGACCCCATCACAGTGCAACATGCCAATGTGGCAGCCACCAAGATCATCATCCCCCATCCCATCCCTGCTGCTCCTCTCTCCTTATGGCACCTGGTGCTGCAGGATCTCATGAGACACCAGCTGCTGCAGGAGGTGGCGGTGCACGGTGTAGCTCGGCTGCGTCCGGCTGCAGGTGGTGGCCCTCTGGAATGAGACAAGGCATGAAAAGCACGTGAGCAATAACCATCCCCTGCCCAAGCAGTTGGAGAGCTGGGAACACAGCTGGGGACACAGGGACGCAAACAACGTGGGGTTGGAGAACCCCCATCTGAACTCAAGTCAAAGTGTGAAGTGTGTCAACACCTCCGGTCCCAGAGATGGGACACAGAGGATGGGGATCTGGGGGCGACCCTTTCTGCCAAGGCGATGGTTCCCTTGCTCCTACCTTCTTGTGGGTCAGCAGGAACTGCAGGTGACATTGGCCCCGGTTGGGGTACGTCTCTGTGCGCGGCTCCAGTTGGTACCACCGGTCATCCCAGCAGTGCAGGTCCTGTGTATGCAGAGGTGAGGTGCAGGGAGCTGTTCCACTGTGCTGGGGACTCGGCATCGCTCCTGGGAGCTGTGCTGCCATGCTGCCACATCACCTCCCCAGCCTTCACTCACATCCAGGGCTCACCTTCAGACGGATGACCACATTCCCCAGGAAGTCATCCTGCCCTTTGTCCTTCCGAGCATCCTTAAAGATCCTGAAAGGCAGGAGCAAGAGGATGAAGGGATCCACACAGCCACCAACCGGCTGTGATCCAGACAAAGCAAGGCAATATGGAGACAGCAGAGAACTGCTGCCCTCCCTCCCTTCCTCCAAGGACATTTAGTGAACCCAGGGAGCAAACACACGATGCCCACAGCCCCACGTGGCAGCACGCACCGTTTGAGGCCATGGAGGTCCGTCAGCTCGCCCAGCTTGTGCCGCACTGATTCCACTGTGTCTGAGTCCCTGGGAGCAGAAGCAGCAAGGGAAAGGAATTCAGATTGTGATCAGAGAACATTCCAAGGGGAAATGGAGTCCAAGGGGATTTTTGTGCTTGGAAACGTGTGCAGATCTGAGGGTCACCCCACTGACCCTCCCAGCCCCATGCTGGGAGGCAGAACCCTGCTCCAGCTGTACTCACCACATGTCCAAGTAGAAGCTGGCTGTTTCCATGTCTTCAAACTCCCTGGAAGGAATGGTTAGCAGCACACGTCAGGACAGCGGCCTTTGAGAGGTGGGGATAAAAGTGGAAATAGACAGAGGTGGAAGTGAAGATAGATGGAGGTGGAGATAGAGATGCAGATGGAGATGAGGTGGAAGCAGAGATGGAGAGACGGAGAAGTGGAAATGGAGACCCCACCCCACCCCACACAGCCTCAGAGCCCTGAGACCCCTTAGTAGCAATGGGAGGAACGGGTGGCAGATTACAGGATAAACGTCTCATCCCACACCGGGTTGAGGGTCTGGCTGATGATTTGGGTGCGATGGATCTGGTCTTCAGGGATGAGGTCCTTGACCACAGCCTTCAGCCTCCTCTTGCTGTTGGGGTGGGCTGGCTCCTGGCTCTTGGACTCGATGCCCAGCAGGCAGTATGGGTCGCTGTACCCTGCGAGAGCCAGCAGTGCTGTCCCCACTGAGAGCAGCAGCTGTACCCTTTCTGCAAAGCCACCCACCCAGCTCTGCTTACCGCTGACGTCTTTACCCAAAATCCCTTTGGCTTCTTTCACGGTTGCTTTCAGACAAAAAATTGGGCTCTGGCAGAGAGAAAAGATTGCTTAACGGAAGGGGAAAAGCAGCCACAGTGTTTGCTGCTGGATGCACCCCAGGAGGTGATGCTGCTGCGTGCTCAGCTGGGTGTCACTGACCCCAGGAAACAGTTCAGTGCCCCCTGTCACAAACAAGCTCAGTCCCTGCACAGACCTGGGGCATCCCAAACCCAAACACCCAAATCCAGCAGCGCCCCAGCACAAAGCCCACCCTGCTCCGTACCTCCAGCTCCTGGACCTGCTGCATGATGGTCCTGTGCTCCTCTGCATCCATGCCAAAAGCCTGTTACAAACATTAGGGCTGGTAACGGATGTGGCCCTGCTGATGGTGGCTGGAGGGCAGCCAAGGACTTTCCAGCTGGAGGGGCGAGGAGCAGCAGGAAGGCTGGGAGAGCTCATCAGGGAGAGCCTTCTGAGCGCCCCGGTGCCATCCCCAACCCTGTGGGGTCTTTAGGAATTGCCTTCTGAGGGTCCCATGGAGAAGCACCCACCTTCTGCACATAGGCACAGAGCTCCTGGCTGTCAGCAATGTGCTGGGGCTGCGGTTTGCCCAGACGGTGCCGGATGGTGTAAAGCACCTCCTCGTAGAGCACGGCCAGCTGTGGGGACAGTGCCGTCACATCACTGCCTTTACAGCGGCCTCCCTTATCTTTGCTTGCCCTCCCCCCCCAGTGCACCCAGGGGATGCTGACAGCAGGGTGCTCTCCCCCCCCCTCGATGGCCCCAGTGATGGGGAACCCACAGGAACCCACAGGAACCCATGTGCTCGTACCTCTTGCTTGGAGAAGCGGTGTGAGAGATCCATCTGGAGAAACAAGAGGGGAAGGAGGGATTTCCCATCAGGTCTGGGGGCACAGTGATGGTGGGTAGAGGGAACAGGGTGGGCTTGTCCCAAAAGTGCCATTAAACCCCAATGGCACTTAAGGCAATGAAATGAAAACCATTTTCCTCCCGCCTATCTTCACCTGGGGATGGCGACCCCAGTGGTGCTGTGTGCCATCTGGGACAGTTTGCAATGTTTGAGCCCCTCGTGGTGCAGTGGGGTGACTCAAAAACAAACAAAACAACAACAAAACCCCATATTCATATTTTGGAAATGTTTGAAACTCATTTGGTCCTTTCTGTGCTGAGCACAAACACAGCTCAGATTGGGCTGGGGTGTTCAGGGGGATGGATGAGCCCAACCCAAGACCCGGAATGACCTTGGGATCCTCCTAGTGGGAAAAGAAAAACACCCACTGGATCATCACTGTTTGCTTATGGCAAATCTAGGGCTGCCATAATCCCCTGACCATCTGTGCTGGGTTCTGCTCCACCACCACTGCAGGTTAACAAGGGAGCTGCTCCTGCTTATGTGGATAACGGGTGCTGAGCTGGCAGCAGGAAGTTTATTGTTTGGGGGCTTTCAGTCCTACTTCTTCTCCCTTGGCTCCAGCACCAGCCCGCTCTGGCCACACGCTCCTCACCCTTTTTCTCCACCTGAGCACATTTTCACCATACATCTGCCAGCCCTGCACCCTGCGCTCCCACAGCCACCTCGCGCCGAACGCCGTCCCCATCCCACAGCACCTACCTCGGGGTTCTCCTCCTCCCTGGGGAGGCTCCCCATAGGTGCTCCACCAGCAGCCGCCATCCTGGGGCTGGGCTGAGCAGCCACCCCAGCACTGCTCTGCCTGCCCCCCCATGATCATGTGCTCAGAGGAAACCGCAGCCCCTATCGCATCACGGCGACCGGAGCAGAACGGAAGCGGAGTTGCAGCACCCACAGCTCTGTGGTGCAGGAGTGGGGTGAAGGGAAGGCATCGCATGCAAATTCAGCCATTAATTGTGAGCGAGGGGTTGGGAGAGAGTGGGCAAAAGCTGTCACGGAAGGCAAAAATCATTGGAGGTGAGGAGGACACGCAGCGGTGGCACGGAGGGCCTGGGCTGCTCTGTGCTGGAGCATGGGAGGGGGACCCCACAGAGAGCAGAAGTCGACTGCATGAATGGGAATGGGATATAATGGGATATAATGGGATATGCAGCACGGCCCCAAAGCTGTGGGGTGAGAAACTGCAGCACACAGATACCCTGCGGCACCCCGAGCAAGTTTGGGCTGGGAACTGATGCAGTCACTGCACACATGGATGGGGACAGCCACGGGGTTTTCCAGGCATCGCAGCTCATTGAGCAAAAGAGCAGGAAATGAGTGGGAACCCAGGGCTGCTGATGGCCTTCGTCCATGTAAACACTTCATTTGATTGCAGCATGCAGACTTTCGCACCAGCAGCGCCCTTCCCTCCGATCCCTATCAGAACATCGACCAGGCTGAACTCAGCATCACATCCTCCCTGCTCCCCACTCTGGCGCTGCCACGTGCTGCCCTTTGTGCTGCTCAGTGCTGGGCTCAGCCCGTAGGAATCCTGGATTAGTGTTCCCTTCACCTTGGGCAAGCAGCAGATGGGACACACAGAGGAGGAGGCCCAGCCCAGCCCTACAGACAGAGATGCTGAGCATTGACGTGGGACATCAGCACAGCGTGCAGTTCTTATCAGAGTAAAGCAGAGATGTGATGACGTACGGTGCTGCTGGGAAACAAATGCTTTCGTCTCTCAGTTTGGTTTTGGTTGCAAAAGCAAAATCTGTCATAGCAAAGAGCAACTGCAGAGATAAAGGCACAGCAGGCACAGAACCCCCGAGCTGCTCGCACCTCTGCTGCTTCTCACCAGTAGAAAGTTAAGAAGGGCAGAGCAACACCATCCACCCCAGCACCAAGAGCAGCTTCCAGAAGTACCTCAGCTTTCTGATTAGCAGGGATAACCCCATGGAGCTGAATGCTCCCCACCTGCAGGCAATCTGCAGGACCTTGCACTCCCCTGCTCCCAAAGGTCATTGACAGCAATCAGTGCTGCCCAAACCAGCTCCCCCTGCACACCAGTCCACCCCCACGAGCACAGCCAGGGGCACGCACCACAGACACACACAATACAGAGCAAACCCTTCCATCCCCTTTAAAAATAATTTACCCTAAAGGAAAAACCTCTTCCTCTATAGGCCATAGGGCTACATAAGGCTACAGGCTGCCCTGGAACAAATTGAGTCCATAGTTAGTAATAGGGGTTACAGCTGCTGCTTTGGGGTACCAGAGCTAACAGGGCAATGGACAGCAAGAGGCATCGCAGCCTTCAAGATTTATCTCATCTCTAGATGAGAACCTGGCACAGAGGGACCCACGAGCACAAAGCACTGCTGATCTTCCTACCTCTGCACCTGATAATCCTGAAGCCACCGCCCGTCCTTATCTGAAGCTGAGCAGAAATGGGCAAAAAACTGATTTCAACACACATCCCTCCCTCACTTCTCCTTTTAAACCCCGGCTCCGATGACTGCGCAAACCCTGTGATGGTTTGGCAAACCACGCCGCAAATGGGCAGTGAGGGGAGTGGGAATGGGGTGGATGGAGCTTTCACAATGAGGGCAGTGTGGGCCCAGCCCCCCCTGCAGCTTCCTGCTGCCCCAGACCCCCCCGTGCTGCCTGCCCTGGGTCTGGAGAGACAAGACCTGAGCGAGGCAAAGACAAAATGTAGATAGGCAGCATTTGCTGAGCCAGGCTCACAGCCCAGCTTCAACAGCACAAAGCAAATCAATACCTTTTGCTCCAGGATCCACCTGTCAGCAGTCCGTCGTCCCGGGGCAGGCAGGAGGACACAGCAGTGACCATGACAGCACAGACAGCTCTGAGTACAGTGGGCGCTGCAATATGTTTCCAGCTCAGGCTCAGGAGAGAGCAGCATTTCCAGCTGACTCACCCAGGGTTTGCAGACAGCTGAGTAATGGCAAGCCTGACTGTGGAGAAAACCCTCGTCTGAAATTAACTTCCTCACCTCGCGTGGCCTGGCGTTTCAAACCAACACACAACAAATAATAATAAGGGGAAAGAAATAGAAACGCCAACATTTATCACTCGGTCTCACTCAGCAGAACGGTGTGGTGAGGAGGGCTCAGCCCCTTCCTCAGGCTGCAGGCATTCCTGAGCAGGCAGGCACAAGCCCTGCAAACACCTTCCCCAGCCCAAAGGATTTCAACAGGACTTTCAGGTCCTGCCATAGGACGTCTGTGAGCAGCTCCTGCAGTAACTGCTTTTACACAACATCTCAGAGAGCTTTGGAAATACCTCATTTCACCACAGCCCAGCAAAGGGGGGAAACAGCTCTGTCTCAGAGTAGGGAAGCAGGCACCAAGAGTCACAGCACAGAGACAGGACTGCACACATCAGCTGGAAATCTGTTTGTCCAAAGGTTTGCTGGATCCAACACGAACTGCTGCCCACGCCCTGCCTTTCTGTGCCACGGTGTAACACCACACCACAGATCTCATCGTTTCTGACCTGCTCCTTCTCCCCTTCTCACAGCATGCAGGAACAGCAACATCCATTAAGAAGCTGTCGTAAAAGGCTCCCAGCTCAAAAGCCACTGATTTAGCTCACTAAAATCCACATTAAGAACAGGAATATTTCATTTCTTCCAGCCTGATTCACCCCAAATATTTTTCTTTATTTTTTTTTTTAAGGCAGCAAACACTACATCTTCTCTGCTGACTTTACTGCTTGCCCACGCCAGCAGAAGAGAGATTCAGCTTGAACCATGGAGCCGAGCTGCCATGAAAGTAATTACAGAAAACTTTCTTCCCTGGAGCACACTTAGTAGTGGAAGGATATCAGAAGTGAAAAGAACCAAGCCAACACTCAGATGTTTGTGCTGCTTGTATGAGAACTGTACTGTAAGTGGTGCTGGCAAGAGACTTGGGAGTGTCACACAAAGTGTGCTTACTTACAGACATTAATCCTAGAAGAGTGCAAATGGGAAAGAGCCCTTTTGAAAGCAGGAGCTGTGGTGTCCCAAGCTTCCTGCAGCTTCTTATGCTGAGCTGATGAGATACAAGAAAACCAGCACTGAAGTATTTTAATTCACAGAACAGGGATTGCATTGTTCTTACTGGGCTGTAACGTCTTCTGTCTTCATGTTTCCCTTCTCCACCCACTTCTTGCTAAAGAAATCAAGCCCGAGTTGATGGGCCAGCACAAAAATTCATTAATACAGTTATGTGGGAGGACAAACAACGCTGAGAGCAGAACTTGGATGGTGTCCCTTGACTACTTTCTCCAGCAATAGATTACAAGAAGCTCTTACAAAGACAACCAGTCTGGAAATCAACAAATTTGGGTAAAATGCTGAGCAGCTGCCTCACCAGTTTCTAACAGGAATTGAAAAATGGGCATCTGTGAAGATTTAATACCTTACTCTCATCCCACCAGCAAGCCTCAGCCAAGAGAAATGCCCCTTCCCATCCACAAACACACAACGTTCCGTTTCGAGCTGATTTCACTTTACTTCAGTCTTGGCAAAACAAATCTGCATTCGGAAGTCATTTCACATTAATATATTAATCAAACATTTTCAAAATAAATATATATATATAATATATGCATATTTAAAATAACCATTTCTTTACATCACTGCAGTAGCAATTCTAGAAAAGTCAGTGCACAGAGAGCAGCGATTTGATTGATCACCTAAACTCAGACAAAAAGAAAACAGGAGGTGGACCTTTTTCTCTCCAAGCAGGCTGCATGCAGCAAGTCTCAGCAGCTCCCTAGCACATGATCTTTCTCCACACTTGCTGGGACGGATCTTCGCCCTCACAAACAGTCAGAAGTCAGTAAAATCTGATTGATGCAAAGCTTTGTACCATGCAGTTTCACAGCCTGGTCACTGATCAGTGCTGCAGAGGTTCTGAGCACCACAGACTTTGCAAATGAGATGAATGTCGTGGAAGGAAAATGCCTGAACCTTCAGTGCAAAGCGCTGGCATTCAAACAAACTCACAGCTGATCCAGGAACACTGACAGCATTAAACAACATCCAGCTGCACAGCTCAGTTACACCTAACAACTCACTTCACCTTTTCATACATTCTCTCAAGTGTTTCCAGGGCAGAAGCAACTATTTTCTTCCCATGAGCAACTAATTCACCAGTTAAATCACAGCATTAAGATACTTCACTGGCCAAAGTGTAACTTGTGTTACAGGGAGGAAAAAAAGTGCATTAATGACTACAAGGATAATATTCAGGGCTTTGTGATCTCAAGACCACGTAGTGGAATGGAAAAAAGAGCTAAGTGAGAATGAGTGTTCCCATGTGATCTGCAAGCAGTCAGATGCTGCTGATCAGCCCTGCAAAGGGCAGCTCTGTTCAAAAAAGGAAGCTTGTCAGCATCATCACAGTGCAGAGCAGAACAATCTGGAGGGCTATCAGATTCGTTGTGACAGTCAGGAACAGCTCAGTTTGTTAAGAAAGTTTATCAGATATCTGCATAATCTGATGGACACTTATTTTCTCTGAGATTCCAAAGGTTCCCACTGAAGCCCTTTCTCAGTAACAGAGGAAGAAGTTGGGTGTGATACTACAGGTTTAGAGGGCTATCTAGAGACATCTCTGTGCCCACAGAACCCCAAAGTAAGGACAAGACTCCCCAGGTGCCTTGTTTCCATGTGATGAGCTTGTTAATTATCACTCTGCAACAGCAGCTTACTCTAAAGAGGTATAATTTAAGTATCAGAAGAAACAGAGATAAAGGAAACTATCAGAAAGAGAACCTTGAGATCTAGTGTTGGCGTGCAAAGGGAGAAGGGAAAACTGTGGTAGGACTGCAAACCCTCAGAGCTCTTGGAGGTAAGCCAGGCTGCTGAGATCTCCCCTTGCCCTGCTCATATCTACCACTAAAGTCCAGGAAAGCTACGTGCCTTGAGGTAAGGCTCTACTCCTCAGTGCTATGGACCATGCCCCAGGATTCAGCCAAAGTGGGAAGTAAGAAAGCAACGAGTTGTGGAGGAGTTCTGTGGTAGCTTATTGGTTTTTCTTGTCCTCTGGTGGGAAGTACGGAGGAGGGGGTGGCTGGTCCTGAAGGAAAGACAGTAAAAACACATCAATTTGTGGCTAAGGAAAACCAAACAAAAC
Organism: Centrocercus urophasianus; assembly: GCF_019232065.1. Classification (NCBI taxonomy): domain Eukaryota; kingdom Metazoa; phylum Chordata; class Aves; order Galliformes; family Phasianidae; genus Centrocercus; species Centrocercus urophasianus. The sequence continues at coordinate 4,466,105 of NW_024884989.1, read as the reverse complement.
ATGCAACAGATCAATTCAGACACACTTTGCTGTGTCACTGAGTAGAACTGCTAACGCAGCATGGCAGCTGTAAGCCTTTGTAACTTGCACATGATTCTGATTCTCTCCCAAGTTAAGAAATCCCTATGGAAACTCGATTCCAGCACGTACCGTGGGCATGTAGACGTTGTGTGGGTTTACTGGGTTGTAGTAAGCACTGGCAGCAGCTTCAGCAGCCTTTGCTTCAGCTGTCACAGAAAAAACAGAAGAGACAAATTTGGTGGCGCACGGGGAATTTTTATAATCACAATTTCACATCCTCCTGGCCATCAGCTGCTGCAAATAAAGCACTGCCTTATCCAAGCTCAAGCTACGAAACAGCTACAATGGAAACAATGCATCTGCAGATGGTGTTTGCTCTTGAGAGCACCAGGCCGGCCTTCAGACTGAGCTGGAGGTTAGAGGAGCTCCCTAACTGCTCCTTCCCAAACAATTTTAACTTAATTGGAGCTTCTAAGTTGACTTCACGTTCCCAAGGACATTACAGATATGAAACTCCAACAAGGGAACAAAATTCTGACTTTTCTGAGCAATAACATTGATGCTCCACGTTTTCGATCTCACAAGCAATAATCTGACACCAAGTTTTGCACAGAGAGAGAACGTCTGCCAACTTCTGCTGCAGGCACCACGAAGCAGCTGTGAGCTGATTCACTCAAAGATATTTCTTACCTGCAGGAGTGGAAGGCAGATCTGGACCACCAGAGGGCGGCTCCATGGGCCCAGGGTACGGCGGGGGCGGCAGATGCATGTAACCCATGTCTGCACCTCCCATAGGGGGAGCAGGATAAAACTCTGTCAGGAAAGGAGACAACGTGATAAAGGACTTAAAACCACCCCGGGTGGAGTCACAACATGCAGCCAAAGCAAGCTAAAGGTAAATATCCTTAAGCTCAGAAGCAAAAGCTGCACAAGGCATCCGATCCAACGTCAAAGATAATGCAACATTTCTATTCCTCTCCCTTTTTAGCTGTTGTAAATCTTGTCAGCTCCGAGTATCCTCGTCTGCAACTCCCAGGCTCACCAGGGGGAGGCGGTGGGTACGGATAGCCCCCGTTGGCCACAGGTGGTGCGAAAGCATAGGATCCGTTTGGCATATAGGAATAGCCGTAAGCTCCGCTGGGGACTTCACCTCTGGAGGCTGGAGAAGGAAAGACAAGTTCACTTCAGCAAAACACCGATCACAAGCCAAGGCCTACAACAGACTTAAAGAGTCCTTATCTGAAAACCAAAGAAAACAAAGCAAAACCAAGCAAGTTCCAATGCCAACAAACCCAGTGCCTGCTGGACGTGAAAAAGGTGTTGTTTTAAGGCAAGTCAGCTCCAGATACAGCCTGAGATTCACGTAGACTGGAATCCAACCTGCCCCAGCTTCAAACTGCCCTTGCTGTAAGATTAAGGCAAGGCCTCCTGAAACCACAAAGCCAAACAGCAGAGAGCATTAAGCTCCCCTACCTTGGGATGCCACCTGCAGCATACGCTGCCCAAACTCGATAGCACCCCCAGCTGTAAAGGTCATCTTGAAGGTGGCAGATCCTTCCCAGCCGCCTGCAGGGAGAGAAGACAGAATTGATGAAGAAAGAGAAGCCATTTTGATGCTACTTAACTTCCGTGCTTCAGCTACAGAGGCCCTGTCTATAATTCTTTAAAGAGCTTATCCCAAATATACAAGAGAAACCTGCAGAGAAAGCAGCAGAATTACCTTTAGCATCAGAAAATTTCACGTTGGACGTTTTCTGATCAAGAGATACCTGAATAATAGGACCATCAATAAGGGAGACATTCAAAAGCTTGCTAACGTTGTGCCTGCTATCACACAGGCTGCCAATAGCCCAAGCTGTCAGGAGTGCTGGATTTACTCTAGCTTTGAACATGATGAGTGCACAAGACAGGGATTCTGTTAATCCCATTTGCTAAAAGGTTTTTGCAACTACACCTAACTGCCCGCTGCAAATTCGTTTGGGAGTTTGAGTGCCCAGTGAAGCAAAGAGCTTAATGAAGAAAACAAGTACCACATCAATCCATTAGAGTTCATAGAAAATATTTCAAGTCAGGATAATAATAATAATAATAAAAAAATTAGTCACATCTCTTATTACAGGCTGAAAAACATGCACAGCCCAGAGTGCCAACAATGCATCAAAGCAGTAGCTGTGTCAGTAGATAAAAGAGCCTTTTGAGCTAAGCCAGACTCCTCTGGCTATTGGAGCAACCCCCCCGTTAACTCAGCCAGCCTCTGGGGGGAACTCGCAGAGATTTTGCTAAAGCACTTTGCCTTTCACACAGTTTGCAGTTTGTCCTCACTGCTCAGCTCTCCTCTCACGCTGGAAGGTCCTGTTTCGCTCCCATACAGAAGCTACAAGGCTGATTTCAGGGTAATAGGCTGAAGTCCTCTGAACATTGCACTGCATTGCAGTGCCACAAGTAAGGGAATAAATCAGGCTCTGGATGAAATAAGTGCCTTTGTAAAAAGTAGAAGCATGGAACAGTGATAAAAGTATCTTCTTCTTGAAAAAAAAAGTTTACCACAACCTTCTCATTAAACATTATGAAGCTGCCCTCCAAGATTCCCTAAGCTCAAGGTAATCCACTATTTTCTAAACAATACAGCAATGCTTTTCCTAAACTGCACAAGAAACAGATGTCAGAGATTTGAACCTTAAAATCCATACAGAACCAGAACAGACCACGAGTGTTTGGCACAGAAGGATCTGGAGGCATAATTAAGGGAGAAGCTCAACTGACCAAGGCCAAACGACGGCCTCAGTGCCGCTGCCACAGCCTGCTGCCTGTCTGATGTTTACCCAGTGAGATCACTTGGCTGACTGAACTCAGTACAGAGGGCAGGAATGGGATCAGTCACACAGCTAATCTGTTCACTGTAACTGTACAGAGCAGACGGGGGGAATATTTTTAGCTGCTGGATTCAAAGAGAAAAACCACATTTTAGCAGTACTGCAAGAACCCCTGCATTCAGCATCCACTTTACATTACACAGAATAATTACTTTACTACGAACTATAAACGTTCTGCATCTTAGTTCAGCTTGGTATCAGTGCCATACATACCTCCTGCCTCTGCTTTCACTGTACCCTTAATATAATTTGCTCCAAAGACAGGCTGCTTAATCTCACAGTCTTTCAACAAATAAAAGGCCATCCCAAAAGACTGCAGAGCATCCTTCCCCTTCGATACAAAGATAACCTGAAAAGGAAACAACATTACAAAGGACGTTTAAAATAAACAGGAAACGCTGCTCCAGTTCATTATCTGAGAGAGACTTGTGGACTGAAATGCCTCCCACACTCAAAGATCCTTGAAACTTCTGCAAGCCCCAGGCTTCTCAGAACGGTCACAAGGGTAAAGTGATGCCTCAAGGCAATAAAGCCTTCCAGAAAGATTACACTTGCTCAGATAAGAGTCCCCCAGTTCCTAGAGAACTCGCAGCTCCACACAGCTGTGATTCAGTAGCTGAACTGTTGCATTCAGCATTTCCAGACCACCACTTATTTTCAATCTTGAAGATGCCTGGAGGACTGAACAGCTGCCTAGGTAAGAACTAATGAGATTTATTATCTTATGACAAATAGACAGACTACGCAATGAAGCCATAGAGCTCCCCACAAGGACAGGAGGGGCCATAATTCAAGGAGCAGTACATTATCCAGACGTTTATGCACTGGAGAGCGGATGTGTAGAAGCACAGAACGATGAGGAGCTCTCATCTCCTAAAGCCTCCTACTACTTACTCGGTAGGGAGTCAAGAAAACACTCCCTTTCTTGGTCCCTTTGAAAGCCTCTGGCATCGGTTCGATCTCACTGAAGGCCATTTCTACGTGATCATAGGTCATCAGAACGCTGCAAACGAGATGAGAAAATGCTCAATGTCACAGCTTAGGGCAAAAGTGAAACATGCAGAGTTTACTGACCTACCAAAACTGGCTTAACCTCAGGCCAGCACTCAGCAGATTGCTCTGCCTTGCCCTCTTGCACTTCTTCATTTCGCTGCTTGCAGCAACTTCAGTAGTACTGACTGCTTGTTCTCAGCCTAGTGTTCCTTCTTCAGTGTGCTGACACAGCTACTGCTGTTTGCACAGCCCGGCAGTGAATCTAGTCAATTAAACTCAACAAGTTCTGAATAAATTTCTCACATTATGTTGAATTTCTGCTGGATCATTTCCCTAAACTGGTTCACCACAAGCAACACGACAAAAAAAGGGCTGCTGTAGCAGGAACCCCTCAGGCTGGGTTATGTAATGAGGCTACCAAAGGTCATAAGAATGCACCTCAGTCACTAAAATGTGATCTGGATCCCTCCTCTCATCACTTGACTTCTATAGCCCTGAGTCCCTGCACTGACTCCTTAAGCCTCAATTAGAAACCAACCAGATTAAGACCAATGCAATATACCCATACGGATGCAGGTGGTATTGTCTTAACATGACAGCATCCATGCCAGGTACACCAATCCCTAACAGCAGAGGGGCACAGCACATTCATGCCTATCGCCACCCCCAGTCATTCATTCGCCTCTCCCTTCTTCCAGGAAGCACTTGGCCCTGCAGCAAAGCTACAGAAGGGCACAGAGGCTCTGCTCACTCTGAATCAAGCAACACAAGCAGCCTGGGCTGCAGCAGCTTGCCTGTATGCTCACACAGCAGCAACCTCTGATCCAAGGGGATGACAGCTGGGAGCAGCACCGCACCGAGCAACTGCAAGTGCTGGTTTCACTGAACACGAGTTTAAGCCACCAATTGGAGTTGATTCCATTTCACAATGATTTCCATCCCAAACGGAAGCCAGACACACAACTGCTACACCCAATCTCCACTGGCCTCGAGGAAAGAAGCCCTTTTGTCCCCAAGGCAGGTGACCACCACGTCAGGAGCAAGGCATGCAGCGAGGCACACTGCCAGACAGGCAGCCAACACAGCCCACTGCCAGGCAGCCAACACAGCCCACTG
>NW_024884989.1:4353708-4461092 GCF_019232065.1 Centrocercus urophasianus | reverse complement strand
CAGGCAGGCAGGCAGGCAGAGGCAGCACTGTGTGCTCGCTGTTCCCACGGCTGTGGCCCAGCACCTTTTTCCAGCATCGCCATTTGCTCAACACACAGCAGGGCTGAGCTCTTGCCACCCCGTGACCCAAACGGGGCTCAAGGCCAGACGTTCCTGGCACAGAATCCAGTGAGGCACCTGGCTGGGACCTGGGCCCCACCTGGGAGCGAGGAGGGAGAGCCAAGCAGGGCCTGTGGGGACGGCACTGAGCCAACCGCGCCGGCACACCAAGGGCGGACACCGGCCGCGGCGGGGGGGGGGCGGGGGCGAGGAGCCCCTCAGATCACGTGACCCGCCGAGGGGAGCCAGGAGAAGGCCGCTCCTCGGCATTCTTCGACGGAAAGGGGCTTGGAGAAGGAGAGAGAAGAGGAGTGCGGCCCCTCGCCGCCTCACCTCTCGCTGTTGTTAACGATGACGCCGCCGCCCTCCGAGTGGTTCCTGTTCAGCGCCATGGCCGCCACCGCCCCCTCGCTGCGCCCGCTCTGCGCCTGCGCGGAGGAGAGGCGGACGGGGCGGGCCGCTGCGCGCGGTGCACGCTGGGACTTGTAGTCCCTGGAGCTGGTGGTCCCGGGGCATGCTGGGAGTTGTAGTCCTCTCGCTCAGCAGCCATCCGAGGGAGCTTTTTGAGGGATGTTCTCTGCCCAGAATCGTGTCTCACTGCTTCACTCAGCCTCGTCTGCCATCCCTGAGGAGCAGTGCCGCCTCCTCTGCAATTAATATCACTATTAATTCACTGAGCTGAAGCCAGCTGCGGAGATTGTATTAACTTTTCCATACATAACCCAAAGTGCCTGCCTCCTTTTTGGGAGAACCCGTTTACCGACCCATCAGTCACCCAATTATGCAGCCCTTTGACCATATATAATAAAATGATTTCAGTTATTTGCAGCCTGCGTGACTTGGCAGCGCTTCCCCCAGCTTCCTATTTTAGATGGCACCACAGTGCTCACAAAGAAAGCACGAGGAGTTTGCCCCGTGCCCTGACTGCATTCCAATTCCTTTTATTTCCCCTTCCAAGATGTTATATTTTGCTGCAGTTTGCACATTTTCAGCGCTCAGAGTAAAAATCCCATGAATCTGGCGGTACTACACATCAACTGAGGCTCAACCCCTTTAACAGCAAAGGTTCTCCCTCAGTTTCCAAGCTTTCTAAATTCATGCTCAAAGCCCATTTTGTGCCCCAGCCACCTGAGCCCAATCGTGGGTGTGCGCTGTGCTGTGGATTCCTACAATTACCCCTCTGAGGGTTAAACTGGAGGGACTAAAAAGTCACCCCATAGACAAGACAGAAATCCGTCTCCTCTCATGGGCAAGAAGAAATCTGGGGACAGGAAAGTATCTGCGGTGTTGGCACAGCTACAGTTTGGGTATAACCCACTGCTTCCAACTGGAGTTGACTCCTAAAACAATAATAATGCATGCAGAATTTCATTAAAACTACTGCAAAATTAAATGTTTTGAAGGACTCCTTGTATCACTGAGCAGCATAATGCATGAATATGTATTAAGAGCTGATATTAGCCTAAATTACATCTTTTTAGATGGATTTGAGCTTTCTCTGCAGGGTTTGCAGCCCAGCCCCACCTTAGTGCTTCCAAATCCCCAGAGGCAGTGGGGAAACAGAAAAGCTCCATAATGGAAACCAGATTTAAATAAGCTCAGTGACATAATGTGTGCAGCCCTTGGCAAGAACAGCACAAGTTTGTGCCTTTCATATCCGCTTTTTTAATAAGTTGTAAGTTTCCCTTTAAAGAAATGCTCATAACAAAAAGCCCCAATTCCTCTCCTATTAAAGTCAGTAGCACGCATCCACACAGCTTCCCCCAGTGCTCCCAGCCACTTCTCATGAGCTAACAGTGCCTGATAATGCTCTTCTCATAGCCCCAGCTGACATCTGGTATTAAGAAGCTCTGTCTCCACGTTAAGAAGTGCTGGCGTGCATGGGAAGCTCCAGAACTCCCTGTTTCGAGGAAATGTACACAGATTAAAATGCAAAGGGAAAAAACGTCTCATCTGTTCAACTTTGCTCTTTCAAAGTCAAGGACAGAAGTAGAAGAGAGACAGAGAGAGCTGAGACAATTCATTGTGTGGAACTGCCCAGCACTGTCAATATTGCTGTTGGATTCCAGGATTCTTCCGCTTCTTTTGTAGTCGAGCGACAGAAAAAATGTGTGCTTGGCACAAACCCTGCAGACACACTTGGAAAATAAAACCTCTGTTATTTTTTGCCGGATGCACAGACACAGAAAAAAAAAACAAGCAAAGGATAACGGGACAACGGCAGTGGTTTGGTATTTAAAGGAATGACAACCCACAGCTATGTTTGTGTTAACATTTAATGGCAAATCAGAGTCTCTATCACAGAATCACAAAATGGCACGAGTTGAAAGGGACCTCAAGGATCACGAATCTCCAACCCCCTGCCACACGCAGGGTCACCAACCTCCCTGTTTAATATCAAACCAGGCTGCCCAGGGCCCCATCCAACCTGGCCTTGAACACTTCTTCACACACTGTAAGAGATTCTCAGTAACTGTATATTTAAAAAAATCTAATTAAAAAGAGGAACACTCTGTGACAGCAAAAAAATAACTCGAAGGAGCACGGAAAGGCCATTGAAATTGCAAAGTGCTGCCTATCTAAACTCACCACGCACAGTGCTCACAGCAAAAAAATCAGAGATCCAGGGCTGGCATAACGTACGTTTCCTAATCATTCCAGTACACCCCAAATTATTGGCAACACAGAGCAAACTCTGATCCAACACCAGGGGGTGGGAACCCCTGTCTTACGTCAGTCAGAGTTTGCTTTATGCCCTAAACCACCAGGATTTCTAGCACTTCCAGCCTGGATGTGAAGCAGCAGGAATGAGAGGCTTTGTAACACATTATAGGAGCCCTCCAAACCCCTCTGTGAGCTGCACGCCAGCACCCAGCTGTAGGGCAGGAGCAATGGAGCGATGCCCTCGCTGTGGGAAGCAGCAGAAGCAGAGCCCAGGCTCCCAGTGCCGCTCCCCTGGGGCTGCAGGGATGGAAAAGGAAAAGCACCGGATTCCAAGGAACCAGCTGAAAGCTGCAAGGAGAGGAATCTCACAGCTTTGGTTTGGGCAACACAGGGAAGGGAGGGATCATGGCTGGAGCGCACCGTTCCCCCCGGAGCCATCCATCCACCCACAGCCAAATGAAACGGGGCAAAGGACCAGATCCACTCTATTTACTCTGGCAAAACTCCCTGCAGCAAAAGGTAGGGCTTTCGCCTGAATAAATGACATCTGGGGCTCGGACACAGCCCACGTGCCAGATCTCTTCCCACAGACGTGCAGTGCAGATCAGGGTTACCTTCCTCTTCCTCCCAGCACATTGCTGCTGCACGTCTCCAGACTTCTAATCCAGCAAGGCACTGCTGACCCCGCTGTAACCAAGCAGCCCCAATGCTCGCAGTGTCACCGCTGCTGCCTCGTGGGGGCATTTTGCAGGAGGCTGGCCGAGTGAATCACAGCATTTCCGAGGTAGGAGCTCAGGTAGGAGCTCAGGACACAGGGAGTGAATTCCATCTGGGCAGCATTCCTGAAGGCCATGGTGTTTCCATCCAGAGATGCAGCACTGGAAGCCCTACACCCTTTCCCAGTGGTTCAGGAGGAGCAGAGGAGGAGTAGGAGCGGTTTCAGGCACATCCCAGTGCCATGCTAACATTCCTGCCCTGTCCTGCGGCTGGATTGCTGCATTCAGAACGTTCGGCCCCATTTGAGGGCTGAAAGCAGTGGCTGTTTGCTGGGGACCGGCAGCTCTGTGTGCAAAGAACACCCACTCACCAGCAACAGGAGCCATTGGAGCCGTGGTGTTTATGTAAACGTGGCTAAACTCTAAACCTCCTGGCTTTATGCCTGCCTGTTTTTCACATTCGTTTTTTTTTTTTTTTTCCCTTGGCTCCCTTTGAATATATCACTATGACTTCCAGCTTATCCTTTGGGGAATACGTATATATATATTTTGTATATTTAGCTTAACGGACCGTTTTTCCACCCCTGTTGACCGTTGGTGCGTCATCACTGACTCATTCACGCCGGCAAAGAATCCGGCCCCATATATTTTTATTACCCAGCATTACAATTCTGTAAAGTGAGCTTCGGGAGGTAGGTAGCAAACTAACCCCAGGAAAAATAAACTCAGAGGAAGGCAGGGAGGGCTGAGACAGGAGCTGCACTGTGCCGCCTCTGCAACATCATTGGGGCAGTGCTGGAAAAGCTCCTGTAGGACACATGAATGGGCACTGTGCCTGAAGCCTCCACCTCTCCCAGATGGGACGGTGGCTGGAGAGCAGTTGTTAATTGTTACTTGTTCCTGGAGTCTAAAGGGATTTAATCATTAGCTTTCATCAATGTGCCTAAGAAACAACGTTTACCCCGGGCTGTACTCATAGCAGCTCTTGGTTGTTTGAAAGGCTCTCTAAGCTATGGGTTGCATTTACAGCTCAGATGTGCCCGGGGTGCCTGAAGAGCTGGGAGTTTATCGGTATTAAAATCTCCTGAAATAGCAGGGTCATCAAAAACATGAGGGGAAATTTGACAAAAAGGCTTCCGTCAGCAATTCCCATAGAACGTGTCTACCATAAGCACATCCAGAACTGCTCTGTGCTCCAAGCAATGCTGGTGTTTCCCAGCAAGTCCCTTCCTTCTCCCAGCAGAGACATTTGGATGCAGAACAGCCCAGAGCTCCAGCACACGTAGGAAGGACCACGGCTTTTCCATGGTGCGCCAAACACGAGGGATGCAGAGATCCTCACTTCTTGTTTGTGGCATTGATGGGCATCGAGAGGCTTTGGATGTGGGTCAGTGTTGGGACGTGGGTTGGCAGTGGGACTCCAGCTGACAGTCAGTCAGGATGATGCCCGGCGGTCTTGAAGGCTTCTTCCAACCCAGATGATTCCATGCTGCAGTTCTGGAAAGCGCTTCGCCAAGTGGGGCTGCCCTGATGTACGGAGGGAAGCCATGATGCGTGCTGCATGGAGGGCTCCTCTGGGCCTTCTCCTCGGGCAGTTACCTGCGCTTCAGCACCGAAACACAATCCTTCTTCAGCGGCCCGATCTGCAGGTGGGCATCGACGCTCTCCAGGAAGAAGGCGGGTTTCAGCTTGAAGGAGAACAGAGCTGCAAACTGCTGGTTGATCTTGTGCTGGAAAGGGTCCGACTGGGCTTTTCCAAAGGAGCCGGCCTTGAGCTGCTTCAGGCACGTCATCTTGGAGTCCTTGACTCCATAGAAGGTCAAAGCCTTCTCCGAATACTCCAAAAAGACCCCGATGGTGTGGAAAAACGGCTGCTGGATGACAGACTCTAAGCCACCGAACCAGGCGGCGTAGTTCTGCCCGTTCCACTGCAGGCAGCAGGACCACGTGTTGCGGCCCAGGCGGCTGTGCTCATAGGAGTCCTGGGGGTTGAAGACCTCGGCGATGACGCCGATGCTGACCCAGCCATCGATGAGCTCCACCTCCCAGTAGTAGTTGCCCCGGTTCATGAGGTTCACACCCAGCACCTGCTCGCAGTTGATGAAGCGGGTCGGGCTCTCTGGGTAGGGGATGGGGCAGAGCACCCGCTTGGCTCCCTTGGTGCCAAAGAGCTGGATGAACTTGTCGGCCGTATCGCTGTCCAGGTCGATGATGAAGGCAACTGCGTGGGACAGGGAGAAGACAGGAGGGTGAGGAGAGAGGAAATTCCCCCAGCCCTCCCTGCTCCAGCACTCAGCAATTCCTGTGCTCTTTTTCTGACTGCCATCGGCTCTGTTCCTGCAGCATCCTTAAGCCATCGCCCTGACCTCCTCCTTTTAAATCACCGAATTGCAGAATCACAGAATGGCTCAGGTTGGAGGGGGCCCTACAGGTCATCTGGTTCATCCAGTTCCACCTCTTGCTGTGGGCTGGGTGCCCCCCAGCTCGGGCTGCCCAGGGCCCATCCACTGCCTCAGGCACCTCCAAGGATGGGGCACCACAGCTCTGCACAGTGCCACGGCTTCACTGCCTTCTGAGTAAAGAATTTCTTGCTAACATCTAACTCAAATCTCTTCCCTTTTAGATTGAAGCTATTCCCCATTGTCCGATTGCTATTAGATGGTGTAAAAATCCCATGGCTGATTTCAGCTGTTGAGAATAAGGGTACTCAAAGCTGTTGTGTTCCCATACACAGATGAAAAGATGTCACTGGACAGAGGAGAGAGCAGGCAGGCTGCTCAGCTGTGCTATCAGACATCAGAGGACCCACCTGACAGAGCAGCAGCAGGAATATTCTGTGTGAAAGAAAGCTGTAGGCAACCGGACAGCCCAAGAAGACAGGAGAGCTTTGCCTCCCTTCTTTGCTAGCCCCTGGGAGCCTCTCTCCCATCTCCTGCCTCATTTTAGACCTTCCTCTTCTTCTCCCCTTCCCTACCACTACAGTGCTCCCTGCACAGCCCCCAGATTCCCCCTCTGCATCATGCAGTTGACGCTGACCAGTGTCTGACCCAAAGCAGACGCACCAACCCTGATCTAATTTAACACAGGATCCAATTTGCTGGAAGGCAGCAGAAATTATATGGTGCGCTTGCAGTCCTGTGGCAGCTGCTCTGGCAGAACCACAGGCTGGGGAAAAAAACAAAAAAAAATCACTTAAATAGATTATGGCCGTTGTCAGGAAAGCGAGGAGACTTCCTCGTTAGCTGAGCAATATTTCCTCTGGCACACAGCAGTGGGGCCAGGGCCTGTGGGATGGAGGATGGACCATAGCAACAACTGTCAAAGCAAAACCCCATCGCTTACATTTCAGGAAGTAATCGCGGCTCTCCAGGCAGGCGGGATTGTTTGACTTGTCTGCAAATTGAGACTTGGTCATCGCTGGGGAAAAAAATAAAACAGAGACAGAAAGGTTTGTCACAGCAAAACTGCTGCCATCAACCGGGGTGCTCCTGAAGCATCACCACTGCGGCCCCATCGGCATCCGGGAAAATGATGGACAGGAGGGAGCTCAGCTTAAGTGAGAGCACAAGAGGGAGCATCCCACACCTCCAGCTGCTGTGGTTTTTAACCTTGCAGCTCTGGGAGCCCACAGCCTGCCCGGTGAAGGGGGCTGTGTGTCCTGGGAAGGAACAGTCCCCTTTCACAGCGCTTTGGCCACTTGCCCCCTCCCACAGGCCGTGCATAGCTCTCAGGCTGTTTGTTGCCTCTCAAGCTTTTGGTCTCCGTGGAAAAATTCATAAAACCTCAAGGAGGAGGCGTTAGCCCAGACAGCGATTGTGCAACCGTGCCCGGGAGAGGGGCCAGCGCCTCCAGGAGCCCCAAAACCCACAGGCATCTCCCAGCCCCATCAGGAGGATGCACCCTTGGGTTCCCCACGTGGGCATGAGGCCAGGTGGGCACAGACCTTCCTCCGTCTTTGGGAAGCTCATCCCATCCACTCCTTTCCCCTGCAAACAGTCCCATTGGCTTTTGCGGGCAGCTGACAGGGCGTCCTTGACGGCGCAGACGGCTTGAGAGCACTTGGTGAAGTTGAGCTCGTTCTGGAAGCTCGGAGCCGGAGAGAGGTTGTCTTCCATGGCTATTTTTAAGGCTTGAAACTCCTGAGCCAAAAAGACAGAGTTTAAGGAGGTTTCAAACAAGCCGAAGCTGCCTCTTGTTCCGCAACCCCACCCGGCCCTGGAGGATTTGGGAACTGGCAGCTCGAAGCACTTGGCCCTGAAGCAACCTTGCAGAAGGGAGGAGGGCGGCCACGTGTCCCTGGCTCCTTCTCCTCACTCTCTTTCAAACCCAGGCTCAGGCCGTGCCCACCTGAAGAGCAGCATCTCCTCCTCAAAACATCAAAGAATACTGCATGGGGCAGCGGGGCACCCCATCCCCAAGCCTAGGCACTGAGCCTGGGCTGCAGTCCTGGCTGCGGTGGGGGTGTGGGTGACGGAGGACAAAGCTCTGGCAGCCCGGCCCAGCAATGGGAGACAAGAGGATGCTGCAAACAGGAGGGAAATCCCACAGCCTCACATCCCCCCAGCTCTGTGTGACAGAGGACTGAACCCAACAGACATCACCCGCTCCTCCTCCTTGCCTCTGTGCCCACCACACACCTGAAGGAAGTAGATGGTGTCAGTGCTGGGGACATTCTCCAGGTTCTGCTTGCCCTGGGCCAGCTTGGCTCGCCTCTCCTCCTTCCAGCGGAGGTCAGCCTCGGCCTCCCCCAGCATGGAGCGCTCGCTGTCCTCAATGAAGGCGGCCACCTCCTTCTGGAAGGTGGCCAGCAGCTCAGAGGCTTCTGCAAAGAGTTTCTCCACCCGCTCCTTCTCCTTGCTGGCAACACCCTGAGTGCAAGGAGAGATGGGTCAGCATCACTGCAAGCAAGGGAGGGGGCACACAGGGCCCTCCCAGCTCCCAGCAGTGCCCCATTAACGGAGCAGGGCCGTCCCAGGCACCTTAATGAGCTCCACCATCTTCCTGGTCTGTGCGATGGTGACAGCCAGCTCCTCCAGCTCGTTGTCCACACTGCTGAGGAATTTGGCTTGCTGGGCCTGCAGGCACAAAGGATGAGCACTGAGCTCCACATGCACTGGAAGCAGAGCACAATGATAAACCCAGCCCAGCTGCAGTCCCCTCCTCCCCCCAACCATGGTTTTGTTATTGGATATGTAGGAATCACAAGTTACTTTCCCTATTTCCTCCCTGTGCAACCCTCTGAACCCACACAACCCGCAAACATCCCTTCTTCTGCATGCTCAGCAAGGTGTTCAAGGCTGGAAAAAGTTAAGTGAGACCAGTGCAGGAACTCAGCACTGCATTCCTGGGACATTTCTTGTAAGAGCAGAGTGAAACAGCTCAGGAACACGAGGTGCTGCTGGGCTGCAAAGGAAGCACTGTTCCAGCACAGCGTTTCCTGATGGCTATTGTTAGCCCCAGCCTGCTGCCCACCATGGGGACAGGCCCCTTGGGAGCCTTTTGGGAGCCAGGGGAGCATCACGTGTGTTATTGGGTCGATATCCTCCAGTACTCAGCCTGGGGAAGTGGGAGAGGAGCTTTCCCAGTCCCTCCTTCCCACCCCGCAGACAGCAGTGACGCTGATCAATGCCTTTTGAGGAGAAACAGCTTTCTATTTCAAGGGTCCTATGACTAATGGAAGGGTTTCCCCATGGCCACAAGTGCCCACAAAGGAAGGGCAGCCTGCCTGGGGCTGCTGCTGGGTGTCTGCATGACCCTCTGGGGAGGGGGTCACCGCCGAGGTCCCCGATGGCCCCACACTGAGACAGGGATGCCCCCGTGCTGCCAACCTGGCAGCTCCAGCTCCCCGCACTCAGAACCACAGGGAGGCTCGTGGGTGCGAACTTGGGAGGTGACTCAGCCACATCTGGGAATGGGAGTGACGGAAAAAATCCTCCCTGCCAAAAGGAGCAACACAAAGGGCTCATGGAGCGGGAGAGGCGGGCGGGCAGCGAGCCAGGGCGAGGAGAAAAACTGCCTTGATGGAGCTGTGGGAACCAGACAGGGAAGGCAGGCACCCTGTGGGGGTGGCTGGGGGGTGGGGGACCCTTGAGGGCTGCACCTCTAAACCCATGGAGAGGGCAGGACTGAGTGTAGTGCCCCAGCGACGGGGTCGGGAGTCCCACTGCTGCAACACCCCATGCAAGCAGCCCACCTGCTGGGATGAGGTCCCATGTGAGGATGGGGTGCAGCATCCACCCCACCCAGGGCATCCCGTCTGTCCGTGTGCCAGGACGAGACCCCACATGGGGAGACGCATGCAGCCCTCGCCCCAGTAACAGCACTCTGCTTTATTCCCCATCATGCAGTCATTATGGTGCAGCACCTGGGCGTGGGGGGGTCCCAGGTGTCCTCACCCCCAGCCCCAAACCCATAGGGACTGCAAGGTCGGTCCGTCCTCCCTATTCCCTTTCCGCACCGCATGCACGGGGCACCGTGCCACCCCTGTGCCGGGCTGAGCCCCTCAGGGACAGGATCAGGGTTCCCATACAGAACCACAATGACATCCCTCGTCCCTCTCTGCCGCCCACCGTTTGCCCCTCCACGCACCTCCTTGTGCTCCCGCTCCTTCTCGAGGGACACCACGTCGTGGCCGCGGTGCTCGTGGGCGCGGCAGCGGGCGCACACGCAGGTCTGCTCTGCCCGGCAGAAGCCGTCGAGGGGCTGCAGGTGCCGCGGGCACAGCCCTTCTTCCAAGCGCCGCAACGGGGCTACGAGGCGGTGAGAACGGAAGGCGGGGGAGCGGCGGTGGGGCTCCAGGTGGGCCCCGCAGAAGGACGCCAGGCACACCAGGCACGAGCGGGCAGCCGCCGCCCGACCCCCCTCGGGGCACACGTCGCACAGCACCGCCGCTGCCCCCTCTTCCAGCTCCGCTTCTCCCTCCGGTTGCTCTTCAGCTCCCGGAGCCATCCCGGAGGGCGAGGACTCGGCTCCTATGGGTCCCGTTCCGCTGAACTCGGCGCTACCGGGGGAGTTTCCAGGCCCGGACTGAGGGGATGGAATAGCCGGGGGGGTCCGCGCGCCGTCGGGGGACGTCCCGGCCCCGGCGGCCCCCAGCAGCGGCAGCACCTCGCACAGGGCGCGGTTCTTGCTGAGCCGCAGAGCCGCCGGGAAAGGCTCCTGGCAGAGCGGGCAGCGTGCCGCCCCGCCCGCCGCCCCGTCGGGGGGGCCCGTCCTCCCGCGGAGCTTCCCTAGGCAGCCCTGGCAGAAGTTATGGCCGCACGGCACCGTCACCGGGTCCTTCAACAGATCCAAGCAGATGGGACAACCGAAAGGACCGTCGGGCAAACCCGGCACGGCCAACGCCAACCGCAGAGCCGCGGCGGTGGCGGCGGAAGGGACCGGCGGGGCTCCCCCGGTCGCACCCTCCATCCCTGCGCGCCCCGACCGAGCGGCCCCGCAGGCGGGATGGGGCGGTCGGACACCGCGCCCCGCCCGCTCGCTCCGCCCTCTGCCGCCTTAGAGGGGGGGCTCGGGGCCTCCCGCCGCCCCCGCGGGGATCCGGGAGCCGGATGGAGGGGTCTGTGCTCTCCACGTGCGAGTGGGAGCCCCGTGTCTGTGTCACCAACGGACCAAAAGCGCCCCGTGCATCCACCCCATCCATCCTTGGGATGAACCCATCTGTCCACCAAAAAGGAACTTTCTCCTTCTAAGCCTTTTTTTCCCCAAAGGGAACAGGCGGACCTGATTCTCCCCCCTGAACAACTCCAGCACCTTTGAGCCCAGTGCCCGATTTCACCCACTTACTGCTCATCCCCAGGGAGGAGAAGCTTCAAAGCTTCGAGGTTTTATTCTGGGTCAGACCAACCTTGGGGCAGAGACATAGGAAGCCACATTTCCTTTTCTCTGCAGTGCCGTAAACAAAGCCCTGGCTGCTTCTGCTGCTGGACATGCAGGGATGCAGGAACAGGGCACCCAGCTCAGCCCCACCGGCACTGAGGTCAAACCAGCAGGAAATCAGAATTTTATTGGGGAAAGCAGCTTCTTGCAGTGAGAAACATGGCACCCCAAAAGGCAGCTTTGCCACCTCTGAAAGCGGTGTGAGGGGCCGAGGGTGGCTGGGAGCACAGGACCTGCCTGCAGCCCCCACTCCTTCTCCCGGGCTCCTCAAACCTCAGTTCTCCCCGGGGCAAAAGGAACCACATCTCTGCATCCCATCTGCACCACACACACAGCGACTGGGGCCTTCATCCCTGCTGCAGGAGCATCACCATTCCCTGTGTGCCTTTTTCCCCACCCGACGTGTCACAGCCCCAGCTCTCCTTCAGGCTCCCCGCAGTCCCTATGGTGCAACGTAACGGTGCGGCCCTCGCACAGCCAGAACACGGGGAACAGCGGCTCCGTGAAGACAGCGTGGAAGGAGTGGATGAGCTGCAGCCCTTCCCCGAGGCCGTAGAAGGAGAGCAGCCCTTGGTCGTAATCCAGGCAGATCCCCAGCTCGGTGTAGAGCCGCAGCTGGATTTTCTCCTCCTGCCCCTTGTGCCAGGCGAGGTAGCTGTCCTCCCGCACCTGCAGCCCCCAGGAGCCGCCGTCCAACCCGATGTTGAACATGCAGCCCCTCCTTTTGCGCCGGGGAATCTCACCGTACGTCACCCCCAGCACGACGGAGTGGCTGGAGATGGTCACCTCCCAGTAGTGGCGGCCCTGCCCGTAGCTCTGCACACACAGCACCTGCCAGGGCTCGAAGCGGCGGCTGCGTTCCTGCCAACCAACAGCAGCACTGGGGCCGTGCTTGGCTCTGCGCTGACCCCACGACAGCTCCAGGTACTTGTTGGCCGTGTCGGGATCGAAGGTGAGGTTTCGGTGAGCTGGGGACAGCAGTGACATGGGGATGCTTCATCCCATCCCAAAAGTTTGCGGCAGCCCCCCGGCAGCAGCATGCTTGCCTCCAAAACAGATGGGTTTGAGGAGGGAATATGGGATCGTGGGATTTAATCATCCCGGAGCAACCTGGTCCCACTGGCTATTCTGGGCTCATGTCTGCTGCTAATAAATGATGTTGTTTTTTTTCTATTAATAACACTGAGAATGGCTCATAGGGCTCAGTGGAAGAAATCCTTACAGGTCCTGTATGCACTGATTGCCTTGCACGGAAAAGTGACCTGACCAAAGCATCCCAGATACTACAAGTCCCTTGTAAAAGGAGATGGGAAAGGGAGCATTTAGGAAACGGTCCCTAAAGAATGGGAAGGGGCATTGGGGGCTGAGTGCAGGGTGGGCTCTGGATCAGCCCTGCACATCCCTCTGGGTGCTGGCACTGCCTGCCCTGGGAAAATGTCACATCCAAATCTGGGGCCTTGGGAAGGGTGGAGGTGGGGTGAGATTTAGGGCACGATCTGCAGGGGCTGACCCTAAGCCAGACACTATGGGGAAGCCATCCCTGGCGCTGCTGCTCCCTACTAAAGAGCCCCCCCAGCCCCACAGTGCTGCCCCAGCCCTGCAGCATCTCCCCCTCCCCACTCCTCACCCTTCAGCAGCTCGGCACGCAGCTGGCACACAGGGACAGGGGTGGACACCAACTTCACCACTGTCTTCTCAGGCTGCACCGGGCCTGTGGGTGACAGGGACAGGAAGGGAGAGTGATGTCACCCAACTGCTGAGAGCAGAGGTGAAGGGAAATCATTGGGTGCATGCTTGGAAATGAGCAGCAAGGAGGGGACATGCAGGAGCCACCCTCCTGTACCCCAACACCTGTCCCCATCCCATCTATCCCAGCACGGTGACAGCAGCCAGGGTAAGGTGGAGCCTTTTAGGGCACCTTGAAGCTCACCTGGGGCAATGGGGTCGGGGGCTTCAGGGGCACTGGGGCCCAGTGAGCAGGGCAGCTCCTGCAGCAGCAGCCTGGAGGCAGCAGAGAGGATCTCACTCATGGGTTCCACCACGACAGCCACGTTAAACTCTACTAAAGATGGCACCTCTATGCTCTGCGGGGTCAGGAGCTGCGGGAACTCCTGCAGATGGACACACAGATATCTGGGGGAGGCGTGGCAGCCCCAAAATGCCCATTTGCCATCCTTACGGCTGGGATTTGGGGTGTACCGATGGTACCTCGAGGAAGGCCTGGTGGTCAGTGCAGTTCAGCAGGCACTGTGCCCGGTCCCGGTGCTGCCCAAGGGCCTCCAGATGATCCTTCAACATGTTCCGGTCCTTTTCTATGTGTCCCAGAGCCGCCAGCTCCTCCTGTTCCACCTTGGCCACCATCTGCTCCCGGAACTTGGCCAGCGCTTCCTCCAGGTGGGTGAATTTGCTCAGGATCACAGCTCGGAGCTTCTCGGAGGAGTCCTGCAAGAAGGGAGGGCCGTGAGGTCCAGAGTGCTCACACCCAGCCCAGCCCTGAGGTGGCTGTGGCCTCACCTTGATGCTCTGTGTCCGTTCCTCCAGCCCCCGCAGCGCCTGCTCCATCCTCTCTGTTTCTCTCTGAGCTTCTTCCAGGGACGTTTCCAGCAGAGCCTGCAGAAGGAGGCACCTCGTGCTGCAGCCTCTAGAACCAGGCTGGGAGCGGAGAGGCTGCATCCCTTTGCTGCTTTATGCCTCTACAGCCCTTTCCTCTAAACCAGAGGAATCACAGCCGTGACGCAGTGGGATTCCCCCTGTACTGCTTTTCGGGGTGCCTCCACGCCCCGCAGCCACGCAGCTCAGCACGCAGAGCGTCCACCTTCCCGCAGGCAATGCACCCACCCCCCCACGTTCCCCACCTGCTTCTCGGAGTGCTCCTCTTCAAACAGAGCCTTGCGGTGCTGCTGGCACTGCCGCAGGATGCAGACGCAGCAGATGCAGCGCTGCTCATCCTTGCAGTACAGCTCCAGCGGGTGCCCATGCAGCGGGCACAGCCCAACGTGCCTCAGCTCACAGCCCTTCGCCTGCACCCTGCCCGCCCGTGCCAGCTCCACCACGGCGCTCAGCGCCACGTTCTTCTTCAGCTCCAGGTGCCTCTCGCAGATGTAGCGGCACTCAGGACACGTGTAGCCCCCCTTGGCCCCGTCGGCCGTCTGCTCCTGTCTGTTCCTGTGGTTGTCGATGCAGCGCTCGCAGAAGTTGTGCCCGCAGGGTAAGGTGACGGGCACCCTGAAGAGCTCCAGGCAAATGGGGCACTGCAGTTTGTCCTCCAGCTTCTGCGAGGTGGGAGAGGCCATGGCTGGGCTGGGGAAAGGAGCAGGAAGGTGGGAAGCGGCCTGCAGAGCAGGAAGAGATGCGTGACGCTGAGCAGAGGCGGGTCAGGGCTCCGGGCCAGGAGAACCCTTAAAGCGACACCCAGTGGGTGCAGCTGCTGCCCAGGCACAGCACAGCAGGGTGCAGGAATTGCTGCACTGACAGCACGATGCAACAGGCTAACAGGGCCCAGAGCAAGGCATGTGACTGCCAATGCATATCCATGGAGACGCTGTTCTGCGTCATTCAGTTTCACTTCTTGTTTGTTTGTTTACCGTTGCTCTTTGAGGGAGAATCCTCACCTCCCCCAGAGCATCTGGCAGGGTGGTATGCTCAGAGCAACTGTTTGTCCCCTCTCTCTGCAGTGACAATGGCTGTAACACAGTCAGCAGCCAGCCCAAGCTCACATCTTTCCATTTTATGCAGCTCATGCTGCTCTCATGTGCTCAGGCACTGCTGCTTGCAGAGCGAGGTGGGCATTCTCAGTCTGCTCCTTGCCTCTTTTCAGTGCACATCAGCAAAGCTGTGCATTGAAACACAAGAAAACAGGCATCTGGGCAATCAGCCCTCACTCAGTCAGCAGCTGGAGCCTGCAGCCTGGAAGGACTGCATGCCCTGCACAAACTCCCCCACCTTGTTTTCACACAGTTCATTTGCAGAGGTTAAGGCTCCCAACCTCTCAGTGCCCCCCTTATCTGCTTGCCCTTGCAGACCCCTTATCGCTGCACACGCATTACTGGTTTGCAAAATATTTGCAGGCTGGAGTTAAGCTGCAACAGTTCTGCAACCTCCTCACGCGCTGTGGCTTTGTGCCCACCTGCTGAAGCCAGGGCTCACAGGAGGGCAGCTTCATGTACCATGGGGCAAGGTTGGACACCACTCCAGTGAGGTGACACGAGCTCTGTCACCATTTGCTGCATGTCACAGCATAGCTTCAGCCCCCAAAATGTTTATTTTGGCTGAATCTGCAAGTTCTGATCAAATATTAAAAGCTCAGAGAGCAGAACATGGCATTTTCTGCTGGAACTGCATGACACCAGCACTCCCATTGCAGTCACCCCACCAGCTAATTCATCTCTGTTGGAATCAGGCTGGAAGACCCCTCAGGGCAGCAGCACAACGCCCTGCAAGTAATGGTGCTGAGCAATGGCAGGAGGTGGGCACTTCCATGCAAGCTTCTCTGCTGGCTGCAGGGCCTTAGGAGGTGTCTGGGGAGTTATTTAGAACATGAAAGTGAGGGATTGCATTGAGGTCACTGCAAAGCAGAGCAGAAAGCACAGGCTGCAGCAGTGCCAGTATCTGCTCCAGCCCTGCCAGCTCTGTGATCCATCCATGCACATCAGGCACGGGCTGTGGAGGGAGCAAGGGGAAGGAGAGTGATGTTCACGTGCTTCAGCTGCTGTTAGGAGAATCCAGCTTCACAAATGCTGACCTTGTACATCTTCAGCACCTGTGCAGTTGTGCTCTTCCCTCCTTACGATGCCCAAGAGGGGAAGGAGATCCAGATCAGAGCTGTGCTTCTCCACGGAGCTCCCCCAGCTCTGTTCCATCTGGCTGATATACCAAGCTCCTCCCGATAAAGACAAGTTAGCATCACCAACATCACTCAGAGTGTATTTAATTTGATTCATCTCTTTAAAAGGACTGCAGAAATGAAAGCTGGCATAGCCCTGAACTGCAGCACAGAAAAGGGAAGGAGACACAGGTTGGCCTGGTTTGTTTGTTTCAAAGGCAGGTGAAAGAAGAATGGTGATCCTTCCAGAGAAGCAAGGCAGGGCATCTCTGGAGGACTCTGTCCTGCTGCCACTACTCATCAGCTCTGCTACAGAACCAGTAGCAGGATTTCAGCCTGGACATGGATTAGTTTTCATCCACGAACGTGCTCTGAAATAGCCTTTTTCCCCATACAGCTGCCAACACTGAATGCCTGCTGCCCTCAGCTGCATGCTTTCCAGCAGCACCAGCAAAGTGGAACTCAGAGCCAAGAGGCTGAGATTCTGTCCTCTCTCCTTCGAGAGGCGCAGAACGCTCCGGACTGCCCAGCTGGAAGGGTGAAGGCAGGGAAGCCGGCAGCCCCATCTGCTGGACCTGCACTGCAACGAACACCAGAGCAACAGGAGGACACCAGGGCCCTAGTAAATGCCATAGGTGGGCTCCTCGGAGTCTCGGTATCTGTCCAGGTATCTCAGAGGCTGCCGGCGTGGGAATTTTAACTGTGGAGGATGGTAAACGGGCGGCCGCACGAATTCAAACACAGGCTCTCTCATATCTGCAAAGGGACAATGGAGAATTTTAACAGGACTGCTCAGATCCAAACCCCATCCTCCCCCCACATGCACATGAGACCAGGGCTGGTCAAGCAAACTCTGGTGTGGCTCTTCTTGATGTTATTTTAAAAAGCTTATTCAAAATGGCCTTTTAGAGGTTGTTCCCTCAGACTGCTGCCAGTCTGGTGGAAGACAGGTCTGTAAGCACCAGGTCTGTGCTGTAAGAGATCTTAGACAAGTGCCTCAATGACAGCCAGGACCAAGCAAGAGCTTACAGCCACAGCTCACTCGCTGAGGCTGCGTGTGACACACAGGGGCACATCCCAACCCACAAATGGGCCCACACTGCATTTCTTACTGAGTAGCTGGTGGAAGATCCAAGTAACAGAGCTGTCCCACTGGCACTGGAAAAACGCCAGCCCTGCTGGGGTCATGTCATCCTCGTGCTTTCTGTAGAAGTCAAAGGTGCTAAAGGTTCGCATCTTGAGGCTGTAGCTGGAAACAAGACACAAGCACGAGATCTGAGGTGAAGCTTTTTTCCTACAGCAGCTGGCTAAGCAACAACTTCCCCACGTCACGCCAGAGTCTATAGCACAGAAGTGCAAAAGGCAGTCACCAAAAGAACATCTCCCAGCTTCTCCAGCTCTGTACACAGCTCTTCTCTTGTAACAGCCTGCTTCACAGTAACAGGACTCCACAGCGCATGGCTGGGGTCATGGCTTCAGGGCAACACATAAACTCAAAGCAGCCCAGAACATCTCCACAAACTGGAAAGAATTACTCTGCTACAGCAGTACAAAGCTTGTTGTAATAGGAAACAACAGCTGCTAAGCCAAAGGAAGCATGAAACTGCCTAGAGAAAGCCTTACCATGGCATGGGCCGGACATCCTCGCTGAAATCTATGGGCCGGTCTTGCTTGAAGAGCAGGAAGATGAAGCGATGGTAGCCGGTGCCCATGGCAGGGAAGGGGGGCAGGTAATGGCACATCTCCTTGCCTGCCTTGATATCATTGCCTGGAATGTTTGTCCTGAACACAAATACATTTATTTCACTAAATATCCATCCAATTCCTTCCATTGTGACCAACAGTTCCATACAGGACTGTGGGTGACTCTGAATCGCTCTGAACTGTACTTGGATTTGACTGATGTGTTGTTTGACATGTTGACAAATAGTACAAGTTGATTTCACTGGAAGAACAGCCAAACTCAGTGATCTGAATACCAAGCAGTAGCAACATTTGGAACTACTGTATCTTCAGCAGGACCAAAACCACGGGAGTAAAGAAGCTAATGGCAAAAAAAGCAGGGAAAGCCATGGAACTGTCTTAACAAAAGCTTCCTCCCAGCCTGCACCCCACACAATGATGTGCAATACTCACACCAGCCAGTGGAGGTACTCCGAATCAGTGTCTCTTAAATGTCCATCTGTAAATGCACACAAAGGAGAAACAGACCTTAGGAGCAACTCAATGTTTGCCTCAACCACAAAATGAGAATGACCAGAACCTACTGCAAGGGTGGGGGCTGCTCAAAACCTCCCAGTGCTCTTTTCATAGCAGAAAAATAATTTGTTATAGGACTGAGCTCAAAACAAGGCATGAAGAACTTTACAGATGTCACTTCTTTGGGTCAGCTGCTTCACCTCACTGTGCCTTGGTTTCCCATGGTGAACAGTGTGGATTGCCAAGCAAGAGGAGAGCTTGGAGGTAAACAAGTGACTGGAGTCAGCAAACCACTCGCTCTGTATCTGACATCAGTCATGCTGCATCACTGCCCCATCTCTGTACTGCTAGATTTTAGGATGCTACAAAATCTCCTGCATATGCAATCTGTCGTATAAACAAACACTCAGTTCTGCAAATATCCACTTTCTGTCTCACAGGTGACAGAAACACTCTGTCTTAGAATACACAGCTGCCCTCAAAGTACAGAAATCGTAGTTCCCAGATACAGCCTTTGAAGTTGTTTTCTGTACCTGAGCTTAGGGGACAGTCCCTACTTAGCAAGTATCATGTATCTGATGCAGCCAAAAGAAAAAGGAAACCAAGAGCAGAATGAAACAACATACTTAAACATGCTTCTGAGAACTCACCTGGATTTGTGAGCAACAAAGTCCAGAGAGAGCCTTTATCTGCCTCATATGACACCTCAGGAGGATTGGAAGCCTAAATAAAAGACAACAGAAACCACTTGAACAACAACTTCCATTGAGATCAGGTCTAACTGTAACGCAAAGAATGTGAATTTGTCACGGGCACAGTTATGACACAGTAACAGTTCCAACCAGAGAGCCCCAGGAGGGATAAGAGCCTGCCAACAGGCAACAACCCCGTTGCAAACTTCTGCCCTTCTCCCATCCAAGAAACGTATCTCTTTCACCACAGAGGAAATACTTTTGTAACAGAAAGCTCCCAGAACAAACACCAATCACAGGAGCCTGACAAAAAAAACCAGAGCCCTCCATGGGAAGAAGCCCTCGCACACCTCTGACGGAGTCACCACGTTCCCGTAGTAGACTGGCACCAGGTGCTCATCTTCCTGGTTGTATCCCACCTTCAAGCCAACCCAGGGGGTGAAGGTGGCCCCCTGCAACAAGTCACGAAATATCCCGCAGTGCTCGGCCAGGCGCTGCTTGTGGAAAGGGCCGCTGGTCTTCTCCCACTCTGCCCTGACCTCATCGAGAGGGATCAGCGCTGTGGAGAGAGACACACACTGCAAGAGCTGCTGGGGAGAGGGAAAGGGCAGCATGGGGGCTGGTGGGGCACGCACCGGTCCGGAGCCGTGCTGCTCTCTCCATCTCAATGTTCTGGTGGTTCTGCTTCAGGATTCTTTTCCTTTCCTTGACTTCTCTCACCCGCAGCACCTTATCACGTGGCAGGCTGATGTCAGTCTTTGGCTCTTTAGAGAGGGGTAATAAAATCACACATGAAAAGTCTGAATGCTCCCCCCCAAAACACAAATTGCAAGAGATTTAGAAAGTGTGGGAAAGAGAAGCAGACCTCCAGCCATCAGCTACTCGATTCCACCACCTCCATACTTCAGCTCCCTCCTCCCCAAGCTGGCTGCATACTCAGCTCTAGAAGTTTGCCAGCTGTCAATCAGGTCTGGCCCTGGGGCTGCTCAGCATACAAACCAAACTGCAAGTAGTCTAAAAGGTCTGTTTTCAGGTCTTTCTTGAGTACTGTAAGTGCTTTAAGAAATCCCCACTTTACTCCATTATATCTTTTGGAAGGTCCTGGCCAGTCCCTTCTCCTAGGAAAGGGCTGTCAGACTTTTTATGTGCTCTGATAATGACAACACAAGAGGGAGTGAATCCTTAATAGAGCGGAGTTTTAGATGAGATGCGAGGAGGAAATTCTTTACCCAGAGGACAGTGAGGCCATTGCACTGCCCAGGGCATTGGGTGCCCCATCCCTGGAGGTGCCCGAGGCCATGGATGGGTGCTGGTGGGAAGCACCCAGCCCACGGCAGGGATGGGTTGGGGGTGGCTGTGAGGTTCCCTTCCAATCCAAACCATTCTGATTCTATGATTTTTCTGAAAGAATCTGTGCTCTACAGAAAGACCAACCTCGTGCCAAAACAATTCACCAACTGTTTACAGACCAAGCCTTAGAGCAAAGCCACTGCAACATCAGCCAGCAGCTCTGACCCTCAGGGGCAGGGCGAGGACAGGGCGAGGCCCGGCCG
The DNA here is from genome assembly GCF_019232065.1 of Centrocercus urophasianus. Classification (NCBI taxonomy): domain Eukaryota; kingdom Metazoa; phylum Chordata; class Aves; order Galliformes; family Phasianidae; genus Centrocercus; species Centrocercus urophasianus. The sequence continues at coordinate 4,440,469 of NW_024884989.1, read as the reverse complement.
TTCCCGCACTACCTGGCTCGGGGTTCGTGTACTGCCGGTACGTCTTCCACCACCGCGGCTTCCTGCTCTCCTTCTCTGCCAGTTTGAAGTACCGAGTGAAACTGCGGTATTTTTCCAGCGCTTCCAAATTGCTGACATCGATATCCTCGTTCGGCATCGGGCCCAGCGGGGCCGCCCGTTTGCAAAGAGCGGCTGGAAACGGAGAGAGCCCTCATTATGGGACGGAATGAGCTACGCGGCGCCCGAGGGGGAGCGAGGAGCAGAAAGATCGCAGGCTCCCCCGCCTCCCGGACCTGCCTCGCATCGGCCCTTCCCGAGAGCTGCCCCTCCGCACGGCCCCAGTCAGCCTCCCGCAGGGAACCCGGGCCCAACCCCGGCCCCATCTCACCCGCGGTGCTGAAGGCCCGCCCGCTCCAGGCGCCGCGCAGCGCCGCGCTCAACAAGGGCGCCGCCATGATGCGCGCCGCCCCCAGCGGAAGGCCCCCGTTACCATAGCAACAGGGCTTCGCCGCTGAGAGCCTGGCTTGAAAGGCCCCGCTGCCATGGCAACGGGGTCGCCCGGCGCAGTGCCTGTCTAGAAAGGCCCCGCCGCCATCGCGATGGAGCTGCCATGCGCAGGGCCTGTCTAGAAATGTCCCCACATCCCCACAGGGTCGGACTCTCCTCTTGTCCCCAATTACATCTCCATCCCTCGTTTCCCGTTTAGATTACTTAAGTGGCCTCGATGCCAAAAATGAAGCCAGAAATGAAAACAGTAGCAGTGCCCCTAAGTGATGAAGCCCTGATATACTTCAGAGCCATGGGGAAGGACTTCACACTGAATACTCCAGAGTTTTTAAAGAAAAGAAGGACAGATTCTTTAAACAGACATTATTTATTACTTGTTTCCTTCCTCTCTCCCTCCCCATTTGCACAGCCCAGCCCTCAATGCAAACACAGCTCGAGAGAAGAAAGGAGATGGCTCCTCACGCTGACAGAGGTGAAGTGTTGTAGGACGCCTTCTTCAGGGTCTCCAGGAAGAGCTGCTCGTCCTCCAGGAAATTGCGGTCCTGAGAAGAGAGGATGCTCAGAGCTTCACCCTGCTCTGCTCCCAGCCCGCTGGCTCAAAGTCCCTCCCAGTCCCGCTCACCTGCTGTGCCCTGTGCTTCAGCACCAGCAGTTTGGCATAGAGCTCCATTGAAGCAGTCGTGTCCACACTCCTGTGCCCTGGCAGTGTCCTGATGGGAGGTGGAAAACCTGCAATGAGAGCACAAGTGTGCAGTCCCCTCTGCTGTTAGAGGGAGGCAGATAGGGGCAAAAGAACATGCCAGTTTTGCTTCCTGAGTGGGGTCCTCCCCAGCCTCCCAGAGCAAATGGGCTTTAGCCCACCTGTATCTCCCTTTACTCCCCCTTCTTGGCATCGCCCTGGCTCACAGAGCTCAACAGAACTCCCTAAGAGCATGAAGCAGCCAACACCAACTCAGATCTGATGTTTACTGTATACAAACAGCTAAAACAGGCCCAGTAGTATCCCAATATTTCTGAGAAGTGAATTAAAGGTGCAACAGCTCCTCCGCATGCCCCTTTCCACCAGCAGTGTGCAGAAGACCTTACTCAGCGTGCTGGAGAGGCCCTTGGTGGAAGCACTCAGATCCTGGTCTGTGGTCAGCAACAGTGTGGGGTTGTTGGGCAGCTTCTTGTGCAGTTGTTCAAGCTGTCTCCTCTGGTGAGCCATGCTCAACCTCTCCTGCCACATCCCGAGGAGAAAGGGAGAAGTCATTGGCAAAGGTTCAGATCCTTGGCATGGTGGCTCCAGGCTAAGAAGGGAGGGTGAGGGGACATTACCTGTTGCAGGTGCTGTTCTTGCTGCTTGAGCTGCTCCAGGTGCTGCTGCATGACCTGCAGCCTGGCCTGGTGCTCAGACTCTATCCTACATGCATCCTGCAGGGCTCGCTCCCCTTCCTCATACTTCTGTGCTGAGAGCTGCAAGGCAGAGGATGGGGATGAGGGGAAGAGGAACCCTCACTGCCCTGGGACAGAGTGTCTTTGTGCATCCTCTCATTTCCCTTTCAGGACAGGACCAGGATGCATGGCCTCAGGAGGGATGTGATGCCAGCTTTGCTGCCAGTCTGTGTGCAGCTGTGAACCGCAGCGCAAATGTTCCACCTACCTTGTTCATGTTCTTGATCTCTTCCTCCTGCTGCCGGATGCGCAGTGCAGCCCCTTTCACCTTCTCCTTCTCCAGCCTCAGCTCATGCCAGGCCTCATCCAGCAGCTCTCTGTCCCTCGCCAGCTGCTCCTCCTTGACCTTCAGCTCACGGCTCCGTATCTTCAGCTCTGCTTGCTCCTAGGATGGACATGGGTGCAATGGATGTGTACCCAGCCCTGTCCTGGACACTATCTCCTGTCTTCCCAAGCTATGGGAGTCATCTGCCCACTGAACTCCTACTGTGCACCAGGTCTGTGGTGCAGAGCAACACCAAAGGGTGCCCTCAACCATCCACTCTTGGGGCCCAGTGCCCAACAAAGCTGGGATTGTACAGACACATATTACCACTCCGTTAGACACAATGCAGTTCTTGCTGCACTGTCTGTGCCACATCCCTTCTGAACTGCCCCAGGAGGGAGCAGAACTGACTCTAGATAAATCCTCGTGTCACGGTGAGGCTTTTTTTAACTGTCATGGGTGTTTCCTTTCACCTGGCTTCAGATGTTTATAACAGGGGCTGTGCTGCTCAAACTCCTCATGGGCAAAGGGGAGAGGACTGATGTGACTGATGTCAATCTAAGTCAACACCTAAAACTGGCTGGCAGGAGCTGCCCAGGGAAGATCTCAATTCTCACCACCAGACACGATGTGATGACTCCATCCTAAACACCCGAAGCCAGCTCTGAACCTCTCCCCATGTCCCTGCAAGTAGGATCATGGGGATCCTTGCCACCTGCCAGGCAGTCCAGGTGCTACAGGAAGAGGCTCTGCTGCCATACCTTGGCTAGGCTGATGATGGTGCCCTCCCTTTGGGAATCCAACTGCAGGGCTCTGTCAATGTCGCGCTCCATCCGCTCCTTGCTAAGCTGCTGCTGGGTGTGAAATTCAGCCCATTCAACGGCCAGCTTCCGGCGCTCCTCTGAGCACTTCTGCATCACTGACTTCTGCTCCTCCAGCAAAGCACTCTGGAGAACACCACAAGAGGGAGATAGGCAGCGCTAAGTATTCCAGCCATAGGATTTTCTCCTTTAAAACCCATCGCTGCCACTAAACCACACCTGACATCTACAAGCTGGCCAAGTCGGTTGCCTAGTGTGAGTCCTGCAAAGGGAGCTCTGGCCCCATGCTCCTTGCAAACAGACTCCATCACACATGCTCGCTCCAGCCTTTTGCACCCAGGTGCCAGATAGTTGGTGTGATCACGAATCACTGCACCGCAAGGTGTGGGATTGAGCAGGCAGAGGACAGAGGGGAGATGAGGGATGCTGTAGCCCAGAATTCAGTTTTTCACCCACCATACACTGCAGTGCGGCCCTAATCAGACTCATGGGATGTGAAAAACACGTGGAGATGCCCACCCCAACTCACCTTTGCCCTCTCCAGTTCTGCCCGCTCCATGGAGAGCTGCTGGCTCATGACTCGCCGCTGCTCCTCCAGGGAGCGCTGCAGAGACTCCACTTTGGATTGCTCTGCAGTCGCCCTCCATCGCTCCTGGTCCAGGCACGGAGGAGAAACAAATGCCATTCACAAGCTCCGAATCAGGGATCTCCAATGGGGAGACATTATCTTCCCCATAACCAGAGGGCCAACCCAGACAGAGGACAGGCTGTGCACTCACCTGCTCCAGCAGCCGGGTCTGTTCACTTAGCCTGGCCTCCATTTTGGCAATCACCTCCTGGAGTCGGCTCCTCTCCTCTTCCATGTCCCTCTGCTGCTGTGACAGCCTGTCCTGGAGCACTGGGGAGAGGCAGCAGCAGGGCTGTGAGCTCCAGGGTTCTGCACGTTCAACCCACACCACCCTGAGTGCATCACCACCACCCTCTCCAGCATCCTTCATCGTGTTGGGGTTGGAAGCTCCCTCAATATTCACCATATTAACAAAAAAAAAACCCCAAAAACCAGCAGTGTGATTTTGTTCTCATCATCTTCTGCATGTCCCCAGGACACTGTTTTGTAATGAGGAGACACTGAGGAATCCAATGACCACAGTAGAGGGAGCTTTGGCAGTCTAGGCTCCTGGCCTTTGGCTGGATCTCCTTATTTTCTGGTAGCAGGGCCCTTACAGCCCTGTCAGCAGGTGAAGGGCAGACGTACCCTTGAGCTGCTCATCCCGCTGCCGAGCTCCCATGGCCAGCTCCTGGGAGGTGGTGTGGTGTGTGGCCTCCACCCTGTGCGAGAGGTTGTGCAGATCACTGGAGAACCTTTCCATCTGCTCGATGACACCATTCAGAGACCTGCAGAGAAGGGCAAGAGGACAGGTCACCCCTACAGGACGTGCTTCACATCTCTGCCACGCAGAGGGGCATCTGTGGCTGATTCCTGAGCCAAGGCTGGTTACTGCAGGACAGGGAACATGATGGGCAGAGCTCAGCGTGGGGATATGATGGGGAGCACCATCAGTACCTGGTGTGTGACGTGGCACTGGTCACTGCATCGATCTCCTGCTCTTTCAGCCGCTTCAGCCGCTGGAGCTGCTCCTCGTGGTCTTTGCGCATCTCCTCAACAGATGACCTGCAGGACACAGAGGAAGGAGCCCATCAGGGGATGGTGTGAGCTGGTGCTCCCTGGGATGGGCGCTGTGAAAGAAGCATGGTTGTGGGCTTGAGCTGGGGCATCCCACTGATAGTGTTCACGTCTGGGATGGGCTACGTTTGAGGGTGATGGGTTTCTCTGCCAAAAACTGTGATTTCTCATTGCTACGGCTACGTGGATATCAGTGACACAGGGACCTGAATAAAAGATGTTTGGGGGATGTAAAACATTTGGCTCCTCTTCTTTCAAAATACAGTGCATTCACTATGAAATTATGTCTACAGCCAGGTCTTGATCTGCTGACCTGCAAAGCCAATCTCACTCCAAAATCCACCACAACCCAGTGCTCCTGGAGCCTGATTCTTCCTTCTCCCGTATCCCCAAGCCATCTCCTGCTTCCCTTCCCAAGATGGAAGAGACAAGACTAGCACCACATGCATGCTATGCTCACCTCTGCAGCTCTCGCAGCCGCTCCAGCTCCTGGGCACTCTGCTGCTCCAACGTGGCCACACGCTGTTTGTGCTGTGCCACCAGATCTGCCCGGGCCCGCTCTGCATCCTGGCTCTGTGACAGCAGCTGAGCCTCCAGCTGCTCCTTCTCCCGCCGCAGCCTCTCCTCCCGTTGCCCATAAGTCTCTTCCACCACCTTCACCCGGCTCCTGCCCAGAAACAGCCCCCAAGGGTGTTAGGGCAAAGAATAAGTGCTGCTTTCATGGCATTACCTGGCACTCTCCATCCAAAGTGCACATGGGGGGTCTAGCAAGGAAATCGGTGTTACAGTATGCATGGGGAAACTGAGGCACTTTCTGCAGACTGAGCCCTGAACTCTCCCACTGCTGCCCAGTAAAGTATTCCAGTTGAGGACATGCCAGCAATGGCACTGGTCCCTCTCCTGTCAACAGTGGGACAGTGTTGGTGAGAGTAGATCCTCACTTTGGCTCACCCATGAATCCCCAGTGGGTCAGCATCAACATTACTTTGTGTCTGCCCACCCAGGGATGGATTTGGAAAGCCTTCTTGCAGACCCACCCACGGAGGGAAGAAAGAGCCATAGGCAAGGATGTGACACAGGGGGAGGGTGGGTGAGAATCCTGTACCTGTGTGCACTCTCAAGAAGATCCAGGTCCTCCTGGTGCCTCTGCTGAAGGCTCTCCAGCAACAATTTGTGCTGCGTCCGCTCCAGCTCCAGCATGCGGACCTGTTGGACGTGCAAAGTAGGTCTCTGTGCTGCCCTAAGGACACAGCTCCCATAGCAGCACCTGGTGGCAGCAGGCATTCCTGGACTGGGAGGTTTCTCCTCTCCCCTGATGCTATTTGGAGAAGATATGGTTCTTCTCCTCCCGCTGAGTAACTTGTAGCCCCCCATGCAGCAGGCAAAAATGGGGTTCACCTGGCTCTCCAGCTCTGCCACACGGGCCTGGGCACTGAGCAGTGCTGCCCGACAGCCTGCTGCATCATCGTAGGGCTGGACTGTGGGAGCTCCTGGCCTCCTCTCATGTACTGAGCCCAGAGGTGGGGATTCAGCCTGTGGGAAATGAAGAGAGAAGACTGAGATTTAAGCATCAGTGGCTTTGTGGCACGGCCATCAGCTTCTGAGTGACATCACGTGCTTCACCTGCAGCTGCGAGGCAGCCTGGAGCGGTGTGCTGGGAATGGTAACCTGCAGAGACAGGGATGCTCTCAGGGAGGCAAAGCTTGACACTGGGGAGGGCCCTATGATCTCTCTGATCCTGCACCTCTAGGTGTGGTCCCAGCAGACGTACCTGAGCAAGTGAGGCAGGGCCCTGTATCCCTTGCTCTGCTGGGGATGATGCTGCAGGGCCTGAAAGTTCAATGAATTCATCGTTCAGACACAGCAGTGGGAATCATCCCCTTCCAGAAGGATGGGGGTCCAGGTCTCCCAGACAGAGCAGAAAGGCTCCTGCTCTGCTCCAGCAGCTGGCCATAGGGACACAGATTCAGCCAAGCTGCTCAAAGCAGGCCGTGCTGTGACCCAAACCGACCCATCATGTGAAACACACCGATGTGGCTGGCATCTCTCAGGGGATCCCTCTTTGCAGGCTCCGATGGGTGAACTGAGGCTTGTGTCACAGTGCTGAGCCAAGGGACTGGGTGCCTGTGTGGGCAGAGACACACATGAGACACAGCATGCCGAGACACAGCAGTGTCCCAGCTCATGGTGAGAGGCAAGGACGTCACCCTGCATGGCATGTCTTAGGTTTAACAGTGCCCCTACAGAGCTGCATTCCCTCTCTGTTACAGAGTCCCAGATCAAACTGATCAGCGTTGGCTACTGGCTCTCCCCATTCCCCTATCTCACCCACACAGCTGCTTTCTGCTGGACACCTCTCCCACAGAGGGGGTCTGAAATGAAAAGGAAGCCTCACCCAGAGCTGTCTGCACTCGCTGCCTTGTCCTGCAGGGCAGCTGCCTGTGGTGCTGCTCCCGTGGAGGTGGCTGGCTGGCTGCAAGCAAAGAGCATCACATGTGATAAAGCCAAGGAGACAACGAAAGACAAGATCCTTTCCCTCAATTCCACATGGGTGAAAGCCTCTGAACCCCTGAGCTGCGGCAGGATTCAACCTTCTGGCTGCAAAGGAATTCCAAAACTCTACCATCTGGATCCTACCTCACTGCATCCATCACTCCTCCTGGGCAGCATCAGCTGCAGCTAACACATCCCTGCCCAAAACATATTTGTTTGTTATCATATTGCCTTACAGTCCCACTTGAATGGCACAAGTCTGAGTCTATGTCCATACAAACACAAACTGGAGGAGGTTTGCCTGAAATTAAGAGGAAGGAAAAGGAAGGGGACATTTGGGCATGAAAAAGGCAGAGCCCCTGGGGATGCACTGATTCAGGACAGCTTTGCACGATCCAGGGTAACGTGTGAAATCTTGGACACAAATGGAAGAAGACCCAGGGGTGTGAGGGACTGCAGGATGGATGATCAGCATGAGAATGTCCTGCACTGATACCCCAATCTGAGATGAGAAAACAGTGCTTAAAATGAATTCCTAACAACCGAGCCAAGGCTTTCCTGGAGCTGCTACATGCAGAGCAAACAGGAGCCATCAGTCATGCCCTTACCTGACAGGAGGGCTGGGCTCCAGTCCTTTGCCTGGGGTCTCCAGGGGCACAGCACTTCTCTCCTGAGCCTTCACCTGAGCTTGAGCCTTCTTGCGAGACAAGGCAGCGCTCAGCCAGTTGTCCTCTTCCAGTTGGTTGGGTTTGGACGTTGCTTCCTCTGTAGCCATGAGCTGCTGGGAGCTCACTGCAGGACTGGTCTTAGCTGGAGATGGAGGCTCCGAATCCAAAAAATCCTCATCCTTCAGGCCCAGCCAGTCACCCCCAGCCCTGCTGCCCCGTGCAGGGCTCTGGCTGGCTGCAGGAGGAGGTTTGGAGTGCGGGTCTGGTTTTGGTTCACTGCTGTTCTCAGCTGAAAACCTGCTGCAAGGAGAGGGAGTTGCATGCCTGCCTGTGAGGGCGACCAGGGAACTCTGCCACTGTGGTCAGTGGATGGAGCTACAGTCACACACACAGCACAGTACCTCACAGACTGCCTCCTGGAGGGACGGCCCTCAGGCGTGGTGGCCACTGTGGGCTGGTAAGCTCCAAAGATAAAATCCTCCTCGTCCCAACCCTCTTCCTTCTCTGTTCAGATAAGCAACTTTGAGTCAGCACCCAGAGCAGCAGCAGCTGCTAACACGCCAGCCCTCCTGCTCCTCCCCTGCCATTCCCACTGGCATCACTGCCTCTGGGAAATCACAGCTGGAAAAACACCTTCACTGGAAACCTGCGAGCAATGTGCCTCCTCATTGTGGCTGGGAAAAGCATCTTTGCTGGAAACCAGCTCATGTTCCGAGGCAACCGAGTTACTCAGTAAATTACCAATCATCAGCTGAGCTGCAATGATTGTGCAAATGCTCCCAGCTTCCCTCCAGGCCACAGTATTACATTTTGTGTTAGCCACCTTCCCTGCAGGGCTGACAGGGAGCTCATCAGCAACCCTGCTCACCATTGCAAAAAAAGGTATTTCCCCTGTAAGTGCACTGAGATATCCATCTCGCTCTCTGGAGCCAACACCATCACCTTCCCAGCATCGCTGGCTGCACTCACCTGGCTGCTTTTGGTACTTCTTATCCAGTTGGAACTCCCTGTGCTCTCCTGCTCCTGGCCGTTCCAGGATTTTGGTGATGGAGCCTCGTCCCAGTAACTCATCCAGCTTGGAGCGGGCCGGACGCACCTCCTGTCTGCTGGGGACAGAGCAGGAGATGGGTTTCTCCAAGAAGCAGGGCCATTCCCTGACACACAGCCTTGTCAGGATGTCCTGACTCTTCTCTGCAAAATGAGGCTGCTCTGGGATCCAAGGGCAGAAGTGTTGAAATCCTCCAGCAGCCCTCAGTATGGTGGCATCACAACTAAGCCCCTCCTTTACTCCCATTCTCCTCCACTGCCCAAGAACGCCTTACTCTTCCACCTTCTTTCCCTGCTTCTGGTTTCCTTTTCGGCCATCACCAAATCCCAGCACATCCATCAGGTCATCATCATCATCTTCAAACGTGAGCTCCTCCCTTCGCCGGGCTGGGGCTGCAGTGTGCAGGGGTGTCTGGGCTGAGATTGGCTCTGTGGATAGGATCACAGAAGCAGAAGATTTGATCAGGGCTTTGTCATTGTATTTCATTTTTTCCCAGCAACAAGAGCTCAGAACAGCCCCGTCTGCTCTTTCTTCTCAAAGTCGCTTTGAAACAGTGCTTCTCAGCAACCAAACCCTACAGCAAGGGACAGAGTGACTGATGGGACATGGCTGAGTTTTGTAACATGGGTTTCCCAGCTCTGTCTAACACCAGATTTTCGGCTTTGCAAGTTTCTTATCAGGTAATTCCTGCCCCCCTGCAAAAGATTCCCCACTGCACCCTTAGGCCTTGCTCTAACCCACCAGCTGCTGCGTCCATCTGTGCAGCAGAGCAGATTACTGGAGTGCAGGGACTAACAGCCCTTCAGTATCCCTACTGCAGGAACAAGAGGTTCAGTACTTCAGTGCAGCCCCTGTACAGCTGGATTCAACCTGGAGGCGGCCTGACTGGGCTTTGGTCTGGGCTGATGGTGCTCTCAGCCACCTCAACCCCCACCCAGTAAACTTGTGGTCATTTGGCAAGGCACGAAACAGGCTGGATGAGGTCAAATGGAAGAGCTGGGCTTCCAGTGCTGTAACCTGTGGCACACTGGAAATAACAAGCACTCAGTGATGTGTGTTACAATTAACCCCGTCATGAAGTTGCTTTATAAATGACCATCATGATTCATAAGAGATGGAACCAGGTCATTTGAAACTCACACAGACTAATTGAAGTTGCCAATTTAATATGAAAGGGGTGCACTGAGCATCCCTGCTTACCTTTCTCTTTGCCCAGTTCTGTTTTCTTCTCCGGACTTCCTTCGCTGCCTTTTGGAGATGGCTTCTTGGGAACACCCTGCTCCTCTCCAGATAAAAGCCCGGCCAAAGGATCGTTTCCATCTAGGAATTTTACCCCACAGGGACAGGAAAGGCTGATGATAATCATGGCAATACCAACAACAATAACAAAATGAACAAAAAAGAACAAACCCAACGTTACTTAGAACAACCCCGCTCTAAGCCAAGTGCTCCACAGCCACCAGTGACAGAAGAGGCAAGCTCTGTGCAAAGAGCAAAGAGAGCCCTCAGCTGCTGCCAGGCATCTCCATGTGGAAGAGAAGGGAGAACTACCTTCAAAGTTAAACTTCTTGTACTGTCGGGAAGCGGGTGGGGATGAGAGTGGTTTCTTATCCGTCTCAGGTGCAGATTCTCCTAGAAAGAAAGGCCACAGCTCACTCAGAGCATGGCAGATGGAGGTGCCCCCGTCCCACCCCAGCTGAAAGCTGCTTTTCTTGCAGTGTTCCCCCTTAAGCACCCCTATGGAGTGGGAATCTCTCTGGAGGAGCTGCCTTGCAAGCAGGGAAGGGGAGAAGTGCCTTGAGAAGAGCAGGACATACTGGGAACTGGTGTATCTTTATTGTAACCCCTCTGGCTCTCCTTGCATGAAGAACAAGTGACCAGGAAAAGGAATGTGGAATGCAAATACGCCATACTTGTTCACAATCAGGCTGTAGAAAGAGGAGCAGAATTTCCTTTTTACCTTTCTCAGGAGCTGGCATCTTCCCTGAAGTTTTTACTGCTCCTTCTGAGGTGTTACATTTCCCTGGGCCTTTCGTAGCTGCCTTTCCCAGCCCAGAACTGGGTTTTGACATTCCCAGAAGATCAGCTTCCATGTCATCCATTTCCTGGAGAACAATAGGATGAGGATGAGAGCTGTGTGAGTGATGCTAATGCCCCAGTGCTGCTGCTCCTTTGGTACAACACTGCCTAACAAAGAGGGGTGTTTCATGTCATAGAATCACAGAATGGCCTGGGTTGAAAAGGACCACAATGATCATCTGGTTTCAAGCCCCCTGCTACGTGCAGGATCACCAACCACCAGACCAGGCTGCCCAGAGCCACATCCAGCCTGGCCTTGAATGCCTCCAGGGATGTGTTTGCACGAGATCTGTGCTTTCATGGAGTTCCTGTGAAGGTGACTTGTTCTCTCTTCCCCAGTCAGACCCTGTGCCAGGCAGCAAAGCTGCCAGACCACTGTGAGGGGATGCCTTGGTGAGATGGGCAGGAAGGCTGGGGCTGGAGGCTGTGATACATGGGGCTGAGTACTTGTGAACTTACCTTCAGGGTTTGCAGCACAGCCTGTGGGTCTGCATCAGAGATACTAGATTCCTGCATGCCAAAGTGAGGAGAGATCAGATAGACAAACTTTGCAAGCTCCTCATCGCAGAAGTAGTAGCCTGGAGTTCAAAATCCAGGTGCAAATGTAGACCACCTGCATCTACTACAGCCCTAAGTAAACTGCTCCAGCACTTGGAGCCCTGATTCTCTTCATTTCATGAAACTACACGTATTTCAATTCACCCTGGTGCCTTCCTTATAGAGGAAATCCACTGTGCCTTGATTCCTTTGCTCAGATTCCTGCTGTCCCTTTTACAAACATCAGGAACACCCAGTCTGTTACTTTGGGTCCTTCCTGTGATACTTTATCTGAAATTCAGCCAGGAAGAAGGCTGGGCTGCACTTAAAAGCTGTTCTCCCATCATCTACCCACTCTGCCATCCCACCTTCTTTACTCCACAGTGAAGCCAGAGAGGGCATAAGCCAAGCTTCAAGGTTCCTCCCTGACATCCCATCACAGTCCTGGATGGAGTGATGCCAGGGCAAGCTTGGCCCCACTCAGATCCAGCCCTCAGGACACCCTGGCTCTCTCTTGAAACGTTGGGCTCACCTCTGCAGCTTCCATGTCCTCTGCAGGGAGTTTGCTAAAGAAATCATCCTCCAGAAATGACCTGCAACACAAGCCTTGGGGTTAGCAGCACCACACGTGAGCTGGGGAAAATGAGGCTGAAAAGAATACAAGCAATAAAAACATCAGTGCTGGAACTGCCATGTTTAAGAGCTGTTGTAAAACGTACAGAACGTGTACAGGGCTGGGAGACACCCAACTCTTTCTGGAAAGCTTCAGGATCTGAGTTCCCAATTTCCAAAGGGATCACAGATAATTCTCCTCATGCAGTTTCTATTGGGGCAGGGGGGGGAAGGTGGAGGAGCTAGGGATGGTGCAGGTCAGAAGGACATGGGGAGCACAGAGAGCCAAAGGAGTGCCAAAGGAACTCACTTCTTACTGGCCTTCAAGCTGCTGCCCTGGGCTCTCCCACTGCTGACACCAGCTGGTTGGGAAGATTCATCAGGGCCTTCATCTGGAAACAAGACAGAAAGAGATTAGGATGATAGACGTAGGCATATTTCCTGACCTAGGAATGCCAAGGGGGAATTTGCTGCCTCCTTATGGGCCAAAAAGGTTTTAACTGGAGATGAACTCCATTCTGCCTCCCCAAGCCAATGATCAATGCTGTTCAATGGACTCTGAGAAACCACGTTCTCAGCTCTGCTCCCTGTTTCATCCCCTCTCACAACTGGAGCCCTTTTGGAGGGCAATAGCTCTTGCACCAGCTCCTCCTGCTCCTAACAGAGTGTGAGGATGCTGCCCTTCCAGCTGCAATCAAGGCGTATTTTACCATCATATCCCAGGAGGTCACCCAGCACGTCATCGATGGAGCCTAGGACAAGAGAAATTAAAGGAGCTGAGGCAGGTGAGACCACCAAAGCAGATGTAAAAAACCTTCCTATTTCAGTAGGCCTTTTTCTTTTGACCCCCAGAATAAAGGTTTGCTCTCAATCAAACATCAGTGTATGGCTCTCCTTTCTAGAGAGAACTGCCAGGACCAGGACTTGACCAGTATTTGACAGATGCACGGTTTAGCTTCATTTAGCCAGAAATAATATGCCTTCTTTCCACTCATTCACTGGCCACAAGCAGCCCTTTATCTGTGAGCTCCCTCCCCACAGTAGCCAGGGGCCCTTGGGCACCCCCAAAAGCACTGCTACAGAATCCAGAGCTGCAAAATACCTCTTAACAAGGACCTCTGGAGCAGCTGTGGGGAAGAACTGAAATAAATGTGAATGTTCTCCCCGGGATTTGGAAAAATCCCCAAGAAAGCACAATGCACCCAGCAGCAGCTTTCAGACAAGGAGCACGAATTACGATTTCAGCAGCAAGGACTGCTGTGTGTGACTGTGACTGGTGAGTGACCCCCCCTGCTCTGCTCCTAGCAGATCAGAGCACCTTTGGATGGCACACAGGCGTACGTACCTCGTGAACTTCTCTTGGATTTTGTAGCCTAAGAAGAAAGGCAAATTTCCTTGTTACAAAACAAAGATCAGACCTGGGCTTTCCCCACACAACTGAGCAGCAGTGAAGCCCTCCCCCTGTGGTGCTGTTTGAGAAATGGCACATGAAGCGTGGGGGGGTTAGAGAGAGATTTACAACTTTTGAGAGCCCACCCGTGCGCAGCCCCTCCTGGACACCAGCAGGGAAGAAGCCTCCGCTCCCAAGGCCTATTCTGCCTCCACATAGATGTGCCAGAGCCATAAAACTGGATTTCCCAGGCCTACGTTGTGCTGTATCGCACTCACCATGGCAGAAAGTTTGTTTGTTCTTTGCTCAGGGCAAGTTTGTTTGCAGGTTCACCTGAGCTGCACCTTCAGCTCTCAGGCGGTCTGACAGCATTGCTCACATCCACGCCAACCTCCTATCTGCAAGGACAGGAAAATGCACTGAATTGCCTTAGTGAACGTTGTACCTTTGTTAAAAAGATTTCCCCGTGCAGCTTGCAGACAGCCTCCATGCTGCTCAGACCTCTCTAAGCCACTCACAAAAGGTTCAGGGGGAATTTAAAAGCAAAACACAAAAAACCCTAAATGGCGTTGAGCTCCTGAAGTGATTTGCACAGGCAATGTCCCGCTGGCACCACGGAGCTGCTCTGCAAAATAACCCCCCCACTTTCCGGATCTGTAGCACCCAGGGATCCCGAACAAGAGGCACAGTCTGTCCCACTCGGCCCAAGCAGAAAACAAAGCAGCCTGCCCTCTCTGTGAGCAGGATGAAGCCCCCAGCTTTCAGCCCGTCTTGCTGCAGCCATCCCTGCCTCCCATCAGCGCGGCGCACGCAGCCCACCCGACACGCAGCATCCCAGAGCTGTGCTCACACTGCTCCTCTCCCCACATCCCCAAACTCCTGCCCACTGCATCCCACACTTGGAGCACCGTAACGGCCGCCCTCATCACCCCAAACACCCACCAGCCCCGGCTCTCCCCCCGGGCTCAGGAAGGCCCAGCCATTCCTTTCCGTTCCCTCGCAGCCTGCTGGGAAGTGTAGTCAGCCAGGACCTGATGCAGACTACAGCTCCCGACAGCACCAGACGCTGGGCAGGCACATGGAGCCCAACAGCCACGGAACCCTGCAGGGAGGCCCCGGCAGTTGGGGCTGCAGCTGGGCCGGAATGCGTTCAGATCAGCCATGGCAGTTATGGCTGCAGGGAAGATGCCACAAAGGCACCTCTTACTGGGATCTGCCCACTGAGGCGCTGGGACGGAGCGGTGAGGGCCAAACCTCCAGCTGCACAACTCGCCCACTCGAGTCTTCCCAGCATCAGTCAATGCTCGACTGATAAAAGCAACCACCTCACAGCCAGAGCCCACTCTGAAGCAGCCAGACCCCAGTACAAACACACAGATACGAGGTGCTTGCAGGATGCTGCGTACCAGGGCGCTCAGCTCAACACGTGCTGCTCAAGTGTTTTGCTTCAAACCCAAGCACGACAGCCACAGCCTTCAGGCTTCGAAGAACATAAAGGTTGGACTCACAAACCTCGAAGGACGAGCTCGCTCAGTAGTGCTCCTTCTGCCAGAGCTGCTCTTTGCAGCTGGTCTGTTTTCTAACTGAATGACAGTGACCATCAAGAGGCAATGTTAAGCAAATCAAATGCCAGCAGTCACTGCAGCAAGGTGCATTGGCACTGCTAGAGACAACTAATGAGTAACAGCAGAAATTTGGGTTGAAAAAAAGGCTAAAGCTGAGGTCAGGACAAAGCCAGCCCTACTCCTGAGGTGCTCCAGCTTATTTAGCTTGTTGCTTCCAGTGAAAGACAGGTATTTCGCCAAGGTTTAAGATCTCAGATCCCACAGACCCACACAGCACTTGTGGCGCCCATCCATCTGCAAGCGTGGGAGCCTTTTAGTCTTCAGCAGAAGGCCACATTTTCAGGGGTACACCATTCAAATACAGATATATACACACACACACAGCTTAGAAGTGTCATTATTTGACACTGAAATTGCTCATACGTGAGCAGAAGCAGCTCACTTTTGGAAATGATGCCCAGTGCAGTTTGTTAAAGGATGGGGAGTCCTAATCAGGATGCAGGGCCACATGGCAGAGCAGAAATGCCCTGTGGAGAGCAGACAAGGCAAGGCACAGCAGGCCGTGCCATTCAAGTAGTGGCACCGAGCAGCAACAAGCTGACAAGGATACAACATACTCACCCCTGGCCACGCACAGCACAGTGCTGCTGTATCACCATCTACTCCAAAAAACAGTAGGAAACAATTTGTAGAACAAAGTTCTTGCTGCCAAACAATATAAAGTCTCTGCATTGGCAGTGAGCAGCTTGCTGGCCCATCAGCAATAATGACCAAGTAATGCATCATGTGCAGTTTTGCTCTCAGTTTTATTCTTTCTATACTTGTGATCAGCATGAGAGCAAGACAAAATCCAGCTAATTTAAGGTGGGTTCTTGTAGGAATTCTATGGCAGGCAAAGAGAAGCCTTACATTTCCTCATGCAACTGCCTGAGAGCAGCATGATCCTCTGCAAAGGTCATCTTTGGAGCACCTCATTCTAATTCACCTCTTATTTTAAAGACGATCCACTGAAGGGAACGGAGGAGAGTCAAAAGAAAAAGACTTACTGTGTGAACACACTTTGTGTTTGTCATTTATTACATCTGTACACATGGAGCTAGCACTGTTCTCATTAACAAATTTTCAACCTTTCCCTGCTCCTCCATCATCCCTCCCCAGGTCAATCTGCTCACCTGGGTAAGCAGAAGGCAAAACCATTCGGTAACCTGAACAGCAGCAAGTTTCATTCAACTCAAAAGATTCCGCAGCCGTAAGGCGTGTTTGCTTTAAATGGAATAAGAATTAAAATGAAGCGTTTCTCTTTCTGTTGAGCTGCTGTGCACAGTGCTAAAGATCCTGACTAATGATTGTTAGTACCACAGAGCACTTCTCCAGGAGAAATGATGAAAGATTACTGAGCGATACCAAAGTTCAGAGAATCAGCTTCCCACACCTTGCCTCCGAACTGCAGGTTTATGCTGAAGTTTTGGGTGGTTTTGTGGGGTTGTTTTTTGCCATGTTAAGCTCAGAGTTTCTCTCCTGCAGAGGAGAAAGGTTTTATTGTCGCTGAACAGAGTTCTTGATGTTGAAAAGCAGTAATTTTGCTCATTGCACTGATTTCATTGGGCACCGGGAGGTCCTGCTAAAACTAAATGATCTGTTAATTCCAACAGCGCTGTGCAAGTCGTAAGTCAATACTTAAAACACAAAGCAAATCAGAGACAGCTTCTTGGAAATGCATGAGTGGGGAAAAGACCTGGACTCTACAGCTGGGATTGTTGCTTTCTTGAAGAATGCCTTTAAAAACCAGAACATCCCAGGACAATCTGAAGACCCCAGGACTCTGGCTAACCAGTTTCTGCCCTCGAACACTGGCGTCGTTGTTCCCTATCAGATTTGCAGTTTCTCCTATGACATGTGGTTTCTTTTCCTCACATCAATCAGCATAATTAACATTTGTAAAGTGCTTTGAGATAGCATCATGAAAATATTAACAGTTAAAAGGGCAGAACAGTCTATTATCAGCACCTAGCTGATTATTACTACTTGTTTTGTCCTCAGAGCAGCATCACTGTCCTCTCCTTTTACTTCCTGCTAACAAAGCCTAAGGTGACAGTGCTGGCACAGAGGGAGCTTCTGCAGGGCAGTGAAAGAAGGATGTACTGGAAAACATGGAGATGTTTTCTAGAAGGAAAACTGAAGCACAACTCCTGACAAGGATACTCATTACTTCCCAGCTACATTAGGGAAGTAATGCTACAGGCAGAGTTTCTGTGCACAAAACCATGCAGGAGGCTTTAGATAGCATAAACAATTGTGAAACAAGGAGAGCTGGTGCTAATCTTAGGGAAAAAAAAGCACCAGGACGTGGATGCTTTTAGGGGTGGGGAAAACAACTGCTCACTCCAAGCTATTGCCTGAGGGCTGTTAACTACTCAGTAGTAAAATTCTGCTACTCCTCCAGCTGACAGTAACTTCTCTACCTATCAGCTTCACAAAAGCAACTCTTCATGACTTCATAAAGCTTTTCCAGATTTTAAAAGGTTAATTTTACCATTATAATTGCACTTTAAAAACAGGCATCAATCCCTAGGCACTCTCCCCAAACACTTCCTCCATTTATAAAAGTGAAAAGAAAGGCTATAATTATTCACTGTCCTACAGCTACCAGGATTTGAAAGGTTTGATTCAGGTGCCTGAAGAGAGGACACAAACATCCAGTTTTCAGGGCAAGAAAATTGTGCATTTTAAAAAGACAGCAGGCTTCACAGCTTGGATTGCATTGGCTTCAGGTGTTTGTGGAAGGACTCGTGAACCTGTAAAGAAGGCAAGAGAGAGGTTACAGCAAGATCAGGCCCACACTTTGAAACACTTTTTTCAAGATGTGTGAAGCTAATTCTGAATCAGAGGCACTCTGAGGACTCAGAACAGCCACCTGAGTCCTTTGGGATGAGCACTTGGGTGCCTGAATGGCAAACGATGAGAATATAGGCTCCAAACAAATGTTTGTCCACTACCTTGTTTGGAAGAAGGGAAAAAATGCAAGCTATTTTATAGCCACACAGACAGCTCTTAAATAAGGTCAGTAAAGACCACTATGACAGGATTTACAGTTCTGTTTTGACTGATGGAAGAGGGACACGGACTCCTAACCAGTTTAGTTTCTTTTATTAGCTCAGCTGTGGCTACAGCCTTTGCACCTGCCATCTTCAAAGCACTACAAGGGAGCAGATTTCCTTCTACAGTCACTGCTGCTGCCTCGAGGCACTGGAAGATTTGCCACAGAAGAGGTAGGCTTCCACAGTTATTGTCACTAAACAGAATTAAGAGCAAGTGACAACCGTTTCTAAATTCCATTACATTACCCAGTAGGATCTCTAGGCAGAGCATGATTCCCACATGCAACTGAGGAGCTCAAAAGCATCCTGCAGGACTGCATGTGAGGTACAGGTGGGAGCGTAGCTACAAAGTATGCTGAAAGCAGAGGACCTGAAGCAGGTTAACTACTTTTGGTCCTTTTCGGCACCTCCCCACCCTGAGATGAATAACTAGAGCAAAATTAACAACTCTAGATTGAGTTATTTCCTGGACACACGTAACCTAAGAATAAATAAGGTTTCCTTACCTCTGTTTTGTTGAGTGGGGATTTCTTTGCCCACTCAAACATGTTCTCATACACATTGCCATCATACCGGCCAAGCACAGATGCAAGATGAACATCGTGGAAGTCAAAGGAGTCTACCAGTGCTACTGCATTGGGACGAATCACAGCCAGGAGCTCCTTCACACGCTGGTTCACCTGAGTAATTTGGGTGTCTGTCAAAATACCCGCCTTGGAAAAAGAAAACAAACAGGCCAATCGACCAGATTATCACACCAGTATGCAAGTGACAAGAACCTTCCCCCCTCAGAACATAAGTTAGCCTTCCCCCACCCAGAAATCCAGCGGTTCTTCAGATGCAAGATTTCCCCCTGACCCAAGTGGCGATTTGTCATAGGGTACAAGCATGAGAAGATGCCTGGCACAGTTACCATTTATCATCCAACTCTACTTCTGTCGGAAAACAAGGGAAACCTCATAAGAGCCTTCCATCAGAACTGCATTGCTACTGACCTTACTTAAGTGAGCAGTCAAAACATTAGGCCTAACCATTTGTGCAGCTCTGCATTTGAAGCATCTTTGTGAACAAGAACTCTGGCTCTAGAGACTGAAGAGTGCTGGAGAAAGACACCAACCTGCAGAAAATCCCCTGCATTCTTACTGATCCCATACAGCGCGTACAAGAGGCACAGCTCAGTCAACACAGCACAGACAGCTGCATTACTGACTTCAGACAGCTTTGCTGTGAAAAGCTTCACAATTACGTAGTGACAGTGTGCCTACAAGAGACAGGAGGAAGGTGAGCTAGGTCCACGAAGGGGTGAGCAGTCCTATCACCCCCCTCTTCACCAAGTACATCACAGACCTCAGATGCTCGCACAAGGTCAACAGAAGTTTTGTTCCAGGCATCCTCTTTGCTCTTTCTGTGATTCAGTTCAGCTTGCAAATTCTTTGCTGCAGCTTCCACAAGCCTGTTATAGGGAAAAGAAAAACAGGTTCTATAATAACACCACTTTAACAAGATGACATTCACCAAATTCATATGAATTTAATCTAACATATAAGAACTCAGAGATTATGCTTGAAACCAGAATACATAGCCTGGGGCAAGCATTAGATCTAGAACACCTACCATCAGTGCAGTCACAACACAGCTGTGTAGGGAGAAAAAGACACTTAATAACAAAACGCTGGTGCTTGAATACCTCTTCATGTGTAGGTAATCTGTTCTACTCTCACACTTCCTTCACAACACGTTTTAGTATCAGGATTGTTTCTCTCCAGATAGATCACTGAGCAGTTTAAACAACGTTGGTATTATTTGTATGCTTGAATACACTTTATATTGAAATGAGAAAGATATTTCAGAGTAACCAGGCTGCCATGTAGCCACCTGTAACCTCCGAGCCCTTCAGTCTGTCCCAGCCTGGTGAAGTGGCACGCAAAGCAAAGCTTTACAAACTGTACCTTGAGAACCTCACATGAACAAGCAGCACAACACCACCACCTGCCAACACACCCGACTTCATTAGGGCCTTGCTCAGTCTAACAAGCACAAACTCACCGGGCTGCACGTGCTTTGTAGGCCTCTACCAAGCTGAGCGGATCATTAATGCGCACAGTTTCAGTCCTACCAGCCACGTGCTGTGGCTGAATGCGTTGCCTGGAGAGATCATTAAGGTAGGAGACCATGCCAGTAACACGCTGACCAGAACTAACCTGGTTGTAACTTTTGACAAGGAATCTGAAAATAAAGACAACAAACAGCAACTCTTAGTTGTCTCAATGAAGTCATTTTACCTGAGGTCGATGCAGCAAAGAACAGTTGCAGGTATTGTGCATTTATCAAAACCAGAGTCCTGCTCCATAGTAATACACCACTTCAGCTGCAAATATCCCAATGTCAAGACCAGAAAGTCTCGGCCTGGAAGCTACCATACCTAGCAGTCTGCAGCATCATGACTGTGTTTTCTCCTTCGTAGGTGCAGGACGGGGTGAAGGTGACATAGATGTCAGGAATGCCGCTGCAACGCGAGTAGCCGTGCCCACCGCAGGCCATCCGACATTCCTCAATGCCAGCATTGGCAGTCCAGGAAGTGAATGCCTTCAGCCCTGCTGTCAGGGCATGCAGCTGATGGGCAAAAGGAAAGCAAGTTAGTTATTTTAATAATCCATTATTACCTTGCACACGTACCTCCTAAGCACTGCAGCTCCCAGAAAAAAGAAAAAACACCACCCCACGGGGTCTTGTTTTGTTTGTAAGGATTCCTTCCTGAGCTGAACTGTTTATATGAAAGCCTCCACACTTGTAAAGACTTCTCTTGAGCATCCCATCCTTTCTACACCACGTGTAAAGATAGAAAACTGTTTTCAATTGCCTTTTGTCACGTCAGCTTCTCAAACAGAATCCCTAGCTGAAAACTAACATTTTACAACACCAATCCCTCGATACCTTTGATAACACGTCAGTTCTACTCTGCTCACTTGGAAGAACAATCAAGCTACAGCACAGACCTAAGCCCAGTCTCCACTTTCAAGTGAGGGATAGATCCCAATAGTGGGAGCTATTGGGAATAGGTGAACGGTTGGACTGGATGATCTTTTAGGTCTTTTCCAACCTTGGTGATTCTATGATTCTATGATAAGCTGTCACTCCTGGAAAGTGAATTTTTATATATGATATTTATATAATACCTTTACATTATATATACACACACACTTGCCTTCTGCCTTCTTTGCAATCTATTTTTTCTCGTTAAGCTCTGCTAAATGAACAGTGCAAACAAGACAGTGTAAGTCCCACGCACACACTAGATTTGTGTTCACTGAATCTAAATTACAAGACATCTCAGGAGTGAAAACAAAAAAGGCTTGACGCCTTTCCTCCCAATGCTGTAAGCACTTCTCAGATAAAATCAGAACCCCCCAATTCCCAAAGCATACAGTACCTCTGGCAGCTCACTCAGATCTCCATCACTGATGTCCCCACTAACACGATGATACGTGTCTTTTATGTAGGCTCCCACAAAATGAAAAGCATATGCTGCTGCCAGAAGTGGAAACAGTTTGTACTGCTGGGTCTGATAATCCAAAATCTGGGGTTCTGGTGCCCTAGAGCAAAAGATTGATGAGTTACAGCATGCCAGTGACTGGCAAATTGCTCGTAACTCCTATTCAACTCCACTTCAACAGAAGCAGCTGCATCTGTCTCACATCAGAGTATCCCAGACTGTGCAACGAAAGTCTCCGGCAGGGCAAGGGCAGTCAAGTACAGGAGATTACTCACTCTGCAATGTAAAACTGTTTGAAAACTATCAAACGCCAAAGCAAACACTTTAGAGTCCCTTCCCCCTCCAGTATTCAGGAATTTTCTGTCAGCATTCAAGCTGCTCTTTTATTTCACTGCACTTACCCAGGCTTTAGCTCAGACTGGTGCCTGACTGCACTGTAGCGGATGGCAATGGTGCAAGCCCGGGACAGGGAGCGAGCTGAATCTCCTACAATCAGAGAGCGGATGAACACCATGGTCCCATAGGTGAGCTTATCACTGACAGGTTTCACATAGGTGCCATCTGGTTCAACCTACCAAAAAAAACATACAGCCTGTTGATTTTTAAAGCTTTCTCCCTTTCACACATCCGTATCTCGAGCTCGAAGCTCAGAAAGTACTTCCAAGCAGTCCACCTAAACAAGGAGTTGATAACGTGCAACTCACAGTGCCTTAAGTGCCTTTTGAGGCACCGTGCAACTACAGCATGTGAAGTATTGCTTCTTAATGGCATCTGCTGAAATTCACTGCTTTACCTGAGCATATTTCATCAGCATGTTTTCCCGAGGAATCCTGAAGTTGTCCATTTTCAAGTAGCCATTATCCATTTCATCATAACCAAACTTGGGCCCGATGTCACCCACTGTAATCCCTGCCACACACAGAGCCATTTGCATTACAAAAGAGGAACACTTCACACGAGCTTTAAGATGCCTTCAAGAAAGCCCTGATGCTGTAAGGACCAATAGCTAAGTAGGACCTTAATGGGCAAAAAAAAAAAAAAACAACATCAAAACAAAGGGCATTCACTGTTTTTATGCATTCCTACTGTATGGTGACTGGGGGTAGTTATCTCTAAAAATAATCCATCTCAATTCTAACTATTATTTTGCCCCTTTTCAGGATGTAGAAGCATGTGCTGCCTCACAGAATCCCTACCTGGCAAACAAGGGAACAGAATCAAATTCCAGACTGACCCTCACACTGAAAACATGACATGGAAGTCAGCAGCAGCCCAGTCACCAGTAAGACTCCTGAAGTTTCAAGTCCTGTGGTCTACAATCCACCACCCACTAAAACCAGCGAGTGCAATAAGCTGCTCGTTAACAAGACACACATGGCTGTACGTAGCCAAAGAGAAACAGAAATGAAGATGCCCCACGAGCACTGAATCCTTAAAGGGAATTTGTTACCTGGCAAAGGTTCGTGGGTGCCCAGCTGCCGTATGGGAACAATGAAGGCATGCAGTCCCTTGCATTGGCCCTGAGTGTAGAGCTGAGCCAGAACAATGGCGTGGTTCGAGGTCTTTCCAACTACAGGAGTGGGAGTCAAAAAGGCAACACACAGAAGTCTTATTTCCTTTAAAGCAGGATGCAAAGTTCACATTTTTCATGTTATTAGATTAATAACACTGATTACCATCCAGATTCCACAGCTAGACAAACAAGGTTGCCTATGCCTGCAAATTATTATTCTTTAGGCTATACAACACCGAGCCCGTGGCACAGCTGGCAGTAAGGCCAAGGGAAGTTTCTTATTGAAGCCTCAAATGCTTCACTAAGATTTAATACTGCAGAGAAAAATACACCAAATCTGCACAGAGTGAATGATTCAGAGCAATAATCCAGAGCACAGAAGTTTATGTAAGCCCTGATAAATCTGTTACTAGTGCAAAGGGCGACTCCTCGCACCAAGCCTCCACCATCATTCTGTTGCTGTCATACATGTCATCACTGCCTCAGTTTTTCACATATCCTGAAGGTTCATACAGATACACTTACGTCCACCTGGCCACCACTTAATGGAGGTCACAGTGGGGCTGTTGAGGATGAACTCCTGGGTAGCAGGGTCGTAAGTGGCTGTAGTTTCCAGACCCCGAAGGTGAGTTCCTGAAAACAAGCAAACGCATTATTTTGGCAGAGAGTCAGTCAGAAAACAAGTAATAACTGAACTGAGCAATGGAAAGTTGAACTCCAGTAGCAATGGACAAGTTTTAACTTTACTTTCTGGCTTTCTAAAGGATTAAATATTAATTAATTGAAGAATAAATGAGATTCAGATCATATTCTGGGATCTGAAGCCAATTCTCTGAAAACATATTATTGTTTCAGTGGTCTAAAATTTGTTTCCAAGCACCTCCAATCTGACACCTGCTTCTTATTACACACCAGAAGCCCTTTGTCAATAACAAGGTCCACATCACTATGATTACCTGGCTTTCATTAAAACTGCAGGCTGATTAAGTGCAAAATGAACAAACACACTTCTCAGCCACAAGATGAAACTAATTGCACCCACCATCTCAGGCCTACATCCTCCTCTCCTGATGGAGCAATCTGTCATTCATAGCTCCCAGATAACAAGTAAGGGCCTGCATTTGTTACTGATGCAGTCAGATAAGCAGACTGCAAAATACCTCAACAACTCCACGTACAAACAGTTTTCTGCCTTCAACCCTTTGCTCCACAACTCACACAAACCTGCCTCAGCAGTGGCAGCCTCTGCATCAGTGAAAAAAAATCACTGTGACTACATTTTAAACTGGACAAGCTGCAAAACTCGTGACAGCCTGGACTGACAAAGCACAGCAGAGCCAGCAACTTTACACCAGAGTTTCAAGAAGAAAAAAAAAAGGACATCACCTTGATGCACCTGCATGTTCTCAAAGCACAGAGCTTAATGGTAGGCTTCCATGGGCAGCTTAACACTTACTCTGCTGGTAAAGTCTTCAAACCTCACTAGATGCAAGGAATTCTTCACAGATTTGCAGCTGTGTTGTGCTTCATAAAGTCTCCACGCTGCCCTTCAGCACAAAGGTGAACCCTGCTCGTTTTTAGAGAGTAATTCTTATCTGCAACCTTCAGGTGTCAAACTTAGTTTCCCAAGGTGTAAAACTTGGATTAAAAGTACTGCAATCAATACTGCTGGAGTTGTCACAGTCCATTTCAAAGCTTGAAAGCAAACAAGTGGCAATAAAGAACAAAACCTACTTCAGATAGATACATAAAAAACTGTGGTCCAATTAAAAAAAAAAACAAACACATAAGAATGAGCTGAAAAACTGGGGACCCCACAAAACATGAGCATTGAAACCAAGTCATCCACATGTTCTCTGATCCAAGGTCAGTCCCAAGGTGACAAACAGCTCTTGTTCAGTGTCTGAAAGCTTTGTTCCTTCGGTCTTCACACTGACTGTGAATTAGGGCAAAGCAGAAATCACACTGGAAAGGATGGTGAGCATAGAAATGCACAGATGTCATCAGACTGACACCACCGCAGTCGCACCATAGCACGAGGCGTTCTGCTGTTTCAGTGGCACAAGAGGAGCACTCAGTATGCTTTTACTTACAATTACAAACTCTCCCATCACAGGGGATAAAAGGCCAAGCAGAGTGTGGTATTATGGACTACTAAAAAAACAACCTCACAAGCAGCCCACTTCTCCCTGTAAGCCACAACCACACCAGTACAGACCATGGGATAAACACACACAGTTCTTCCCAGGCAGGGGAATCCTTCGTATACAAAGCCATTCTTAACAATAGCATGTATTGAATGTACTGTACCATGGCCCATCTCAGTCTGGGCATAAGTGCCAATGATCTCCAGGTTCCAGGCAGGCATGAAGAAGCGATCCTGCTGCTCTGGGGTTGCCTGGGTGAGAAGGGTGGGGAGGAACATGCCCAGATGAAGATCCAGAGGCTCAGGCCGTCCACGATGAACAAAGCTGTGAAAAGGTGCCATGGGATGGGAGTGTGAAGGCAGTGTTATGGGAGGGAAGCGAGCGAGAAGATTCGTGGTGGAGATTGAGGAAAAGACAAAAAGAAAAAAACAGGGTAAATCAGAATTCAGCAAGTGTATTTCAGCAAGCCAGAGCACTGTCCTTTCCTCAGATCTGAGCAATACAAAACATGCTTACTTTGAAATAAGCATGATGCAATTCATTTCTTACTAATCTTATACCAAATGCATTTGTAGCATGCACATCATTTCATGCTCAGTACAATCGAGAAAGCTAAATCCAAACCAAAAAAGGAAGACCAGACCCTCAGCATGGCTTGGAAAGCAGAGCACACTCAGTTGAAAACTGGGCTGAGTCAGAACGGCAGTCTGTTGAAGATGTGGTCGGGCTGGATGCAATAAATCTCTGAATGAGCAAAGTCCACAGTCTTTTTCATTATTTGAGGGCACAAAGCATCCAAAGTCCCAGCTCATCTCGTTCAATTAGCCAGGCTTTTACTGGGACTTTCCTTATTAAGAGCCTAAGAGCCTAACTCCTTTTAGTAGGAGGTCTGATACACATCGTATATACTGCCTTCGCCTCCTAAAATCCCAGCTACCATCTCTTCCCTTCTTGCTGTTTCTAACAGCTCTCTTAACAAGGCAGTGCTCTGTGTGCGCAACCCAAAGTTGTGAACATCATTTGGTCAGAAAGCCAACATTTTTGGACTTGGAAATCAAAAGTTCAACATCTCTCCATGTAAACACGGGTTACTGGAATTACTCTTCCACCAGACATCACTGTTGGGTGGTTCCATGGCCCAGTAAGTCTTTGGATACAAAAATAAAATAAGAGCTTCATAGAATCTCTTAAGCATTATTTGCTTTGAGGACTTGCAGCACTCTTCCTTCTTGTCTCCTCACTCCACAACAAACCATTCCTCTGGAGATGAAAAGCCTCTCAAAATTCAACTCTTTTCAAAATTATTTTCTAGCTTACAAATATAAAGGAAATAAACTAAATAGCATCAGTCCCTAACGTGCAAGGCTGACAATACTGCATGCTACAGAATGCAAGCCATTAAAACAGCTGGGCTGTAGATTCAGGATCAGTACCTTGTAGTTGTGCCACCCCTAAACACACACAAACATGAACTCGTTATGTCCTCAGAGCTTTTCAACAACTGAAGGTGAGTTTATCTGCAGGTATCTGAAAATATCAAACACAGTAAGCTCAGCAGCAATGTTTTATACCCTTTTTGGCTGAGCAGTGATCAAGCTCGACTGAGGACTAGTGGATATTTTAATCTGGAATCCCAGATTTTAAGTGAGTGCAGCTGACAGTCAGAGACTGAAAAAAAACCACCCTTACTTACTAATAGATATAAGCCAGGTAAAAACAACACAGTGCTTCAATTACTCCTTTTTGTTTCCCTTTCAGCTCTGTGCTTCGGTTTTACTTTGTTTCAAATAATCATTCACTATAAATAAGTTAAAACCAACTCAGGCTACCAAGAAGGCACACGCTGCGTTCAAACCACCCATCCAGGCTGGGGTTTGAGTCAGTAACCCAGAGGCTTGTCTCCCCACCACCAATTCCTAAACATCAAGTTTAATTTAAGTAGAGCTTAGTGGCAATTATTGCAGAAGCTTTGCTGATGAAAATAGATCTTCAACATTCACAGCAGGAAGGCCAAACAGTTGTATTTTCATTATTCAGTATGGAAAGTGTTCACTTGCCCATACCATCACCAGGTTAGTTCAATTAAGTGCCAAAATAGAAATTTTACCACCAAATGTGAGAACGACAAGCAAATCAAACCATCACCAGGCAAGAGAGCGCAATGATCTAATGTGAAACAGCAAGTAAATCCAATCACTTCAGCATAGCTGTGTGTCTGAATTAAAGCAGTTTGTGTGAAAAAGCAAATCAAGTTAGGGAGCTTTATTTTTTTGTCATCCTTTGGACTCAGCTTCCCGTGCTGCGTTAGGCTTCATACTTCTCTCTGGAGCAGAAGGGTGGAAAGGATTTTCTCCGTTGCATCTTCTATGAAGATTTCTCACTAACATGAGTGGCTGTAACCCAACAGACAGACCATCCAGCTCCAGCAGATGTCCACGCTTGTATATATCATGCTTTCCAGGTCCAGATGCCAGCATAAGAACCAATAATGGTTTGTTAAACTATTCTTGTTAGCATTTCATGTCCATAATTCCACGTTCTGGCCTAAAACATGTTCTTATCCATTGAGCACTCTTCCATTTGAAGAGGTGAAAGCAGTTGTGCTCAATGGTGGGAATAAGACGTTGCCATTCTTTGGAACCAAAATCTTTCCATGAAGCTCTACAGCTGCAATAGAGTAGCATCTGGAAGAAGAGTGCTTGGGACAAAGCATACCTCACTTTTGAAGACACAAAGTGCAATCCCATCACGTTACTCTGCACCTGAGGGTCTCTGTCTGACTCGCTGATGCAGGCTGAGCACACACAAAGAACTCTGCATGTACATGCCTTGGACTTGGGCAAAAAAACCACAGCCCAGTGCTGTTGACTGATATGTTCCAACGAGTTCAACCGAAATGCAGCCTCCCAGGACTCTGCACAACCTCCTGACATTAAAACAAAGGCAAACAGCTATGAAGTAAGTGATCAGCTAAGAGGTGCTTTCTGGAAAAGACCAAAAGGAATCCTGTGATTGTTATGATGAGCAATGAAACAGCTGTCCTGCTGTCAGGCAGAAAACAATGGTTAACCAAACTATTTCACCTTCCCCCTTCTAGATTTACCTAGGGAGCATCACAAACTTACAAACTGGAGTTACCAAAGCGAGGTTTCCCACTGATCCCTGAAGGAACTAACCATGGCCCATTTCGGTTTGGGCGTAGGTGCCAATTATCTTGACTCCACGAACCAGAGGCAGCCATTTCTTCTTCTGAGCATCAGTCGTTTGGGTCTCTATGGTTTTATGAAACATGCTGAAGTGCAGACCGAAAGGTTCAGTGAAATTGCCCAAGCATGCTCTACAGGAGAGAAATAGAGGGATCTGGATCTCAGTCTCACCAAGAACGCGATCCTGAACGGCTTTTCTCCAGCTGCAGCACCAGATTATGTTTGCTATTTCCACCTTTCCTTATTCCACAACCAGCCTCCAAATACGGAGGCACTGGAAGCAGCGCTAATGGGAAACAAATGTTGATTTCAGGCATTTTATTCACCCTGTGATTCCTGCTGTTGTTGTGTAGTTAAATAGTATTATTCCACAAAGATGCATTGGGAACTTAAAATTCAGACAGGAAAACTAAATTTTCTCCCCCCATCCCTCAGATTTGGTGGTAATCAACCCCACAACTGCCACAGGTCTAGAATCAGGTCATTACTTCAACACATAGAAGCACTATGTACTGAAAAGGAAAAAGGCCTCTTAGGTTACCAAGTGCTTTTCTGAAGAGTTCTGTATTATCTCTATCTGCCCCTATCAGCTGTGAGATCACGACCTCACCTTCAATTAAAATTACTGCTACAAGCTAATGCTGGAAGGAATGCAAGGGAAATCAGATGTTTTAGATACATTTCATCAAAACAAATTATGTTATGATTTGTAGCCACAATAGCAGGCAAATAAAACAAACTCCATGACAAAACTGCTATCAATTTTCTTTGTGTAAAAGCTAGGCAGTAAATGACAGCACCTTCCCTTCACCATTCTGCAGAGCCTGAGCAGTTTCTTCCATCTTCCACTGACTGTAAATGAATGCTTCCTTCATCCAGACTCGAAGATGGGAGAAAAATGTGTGCTCTCCATGGATACCTGTACATACACATAAGATCTCCTCAACCTGTTCAAGAGACCTCTGAGGGAAATGCATCCTTCCATTGCTGGGTATCAACACCTGCCCAGGAAGCACGTGTGAGAGTTTGCTGCCATCAGATCTGCACTGAGCAGCAGATACCACCTACAGTTTTTCAAATTACAGCAACATTTGTGGCTGGTATTTTACAACATGCCTGGAATGATTGCCTGGGAGTAGAGAATAAATGATTGACAATTCAAGAATCCCTATGAAAACTGTACAGATTAGCCTTAAGGTGAGAAAGGAGGACAAAGCTTTACCAGCACCACCGAGCTGCACGTTCAACATGCACAATTTTAAAGGGATGATACCAAATGAACTAGGAGCAAAACCAGTGTCATCAAGTAACCTATCACTGCTGTTACTGTTCTGACTGTGCTCTCAGGCGGTGTAAATGCAAGTACAGCATCCAGAGTTCTCGGGATCATTGCAGATGCTTTTCCTACCAGAAAATCTGCTGCTGCCTACAGCAGGAGCACCCATTTACAAAGCAGAAGTTACCATGTTGATCAGGGGCTTACATATGCTACAAGAACGAGGAGAAAGAATAATTCTCAGCACTGTTGTAGTTTCCTCAGTGAGTTTTTCTTCTGCTGCAGGATCTGTGTAGCAACAGCAGCACTGCTCCTCACTGCCTACAGTGCTCTTACCAGCTGTCCATTCTTTAGGCCCCAAAGGACAAGAGGGAGAAAACGTGCTGACTTTGAAATACACTGCCTTAGAGCAGCCTGGGAAGGAGTCCTCTGCATGTTTTCAGAAGCCATTGACAGAACTTGTGCAAAGGTGCAGCATGTCCTTTGTGGTCACAAAAATCAGGTCAGACCCAGCTTCTTTGAAGGCAATGCTCCAGAAAAATCTTCTTAGAATTGACAGCAGCAACTTCCATTGCTTATCAGTACATTTAATCACAATTGCCAGATGCCTTGTGTTTACCTAATACCTTCTCAGACTGAAGACCGGTGTTTTGCAGGCTGATACCTAATAACATCCTGGTGTTGGGAAGTCATACTATTTCATTGACCAAACCTGTAGAACTTTAACAGCTTCCTATGTTAGCAAAGCCGAAGGCAGAACTCAAAGCTAACTAATTACAGCAGAAACTTTTCACTTTGCTAATCCAGACTGACCAGCTAGGATTTGATTAACGTGCCTTTTAATGGTCAAAACGACAAGAGAGAATCCTGTTTTCAGGGCAAACTGACGAGGTACTGGCTGCAAAAGGAGGGCAAACAGATTCTCTTTTGTTTGTATTTTTTTACTGCTTCCTCTCTGTTTCTACATTCCTGTTTAGCACTTGCCATTGCCTATACAGCTTGTTCTCTAGAGACTGAGTTGTGCAATTACATCAACACTGAATGTGAACAGCTACACCTAGCACAAGCAATTCGAGCGGTGAGCAAAGGTCCCCACGCTGGTCTGAAGTCAGATTTGCTACATCAGTGAGTCAATAAGCAGACTGCAGTTCCAAAGCCACTTACAAGAGGATGTGTAGCAACACCCTACTTTGGCAACGTAGCTCTTTCCAAATTTCACAGCAACAAATGCCACCCACACAGGAAAAGGCACTCGGATCTGACAGATCAGCCTGATGGAGAATCTACCCACAGAGTACAACACAAGCCAAGACTGTTTTCCTGTGACTCCAACGCTAAATTAACAATTCCAGACACTGAGGTACAGGACAGCATCACTTACTTTAGAGCAGTGCCTGCAAGCAAAGCTTTCTAGCTTTTGTATTTCTTCAGGTAACTCTCGAGGAAGAGTTTGGAAGGACCTCCTCAGTGGGCAAGGAGCAGGGCTGGGCCTGCCTGACCCACACTGACTGGGCTTCAGAGGTAACCACTACAGTTACTTGCACTCTGCTGCAGTTAGACCGTAACAGAAACCTCAGTTAATCCAAAATTCCCCAAGATGCTCACTAACAATCACTGCCTATGCAAGTAAATGTGGCCCTGCCATCTTTGGGGATGATCACGAGGTGAGAGAGATTACTGCAAAACTTCCTGAACTTCCATATGTAGGAATCTGATTGCTAATCATAGTAAATCCAACTTGACAGCTGAATCAAGGGCTTCAATCTGTTTCATAAACTTCATTAAAGGCGTGTTGCAACACCAGAACCATTCTGTTTTCCTGTTTAAATAAATCCAAACCATTTCTCCACATCAGCTTTTAAGAAAGTCACTGAAATCTATTATTGGGCTGCTTCTGAGGCAGCCTGTTTTCACAAAATGCTGTCAGCTACGTGCTAAAGCTGCACATCTTTCAGAAAAGACTGCATTTATCCTGTTAAGCTTCATAGAAATTATCAGCTGTTTACTGCATATAATAACCTAAAATTTCTCCATGAAAATAATCCAATAACTTCCCTATTGCTTCCCAGAGGAAAACCCCTGTCTAGTAGGAAATGCATCATTAACTTTCACCATCTGTAATGTAATACAATCACTGAAGTTCCTTGCTATACTGATAACAGCTTTCAAAAGAATGCTTACCAGGTTCTCCACAAAACCTTTCACGACTGAGGTCAGCGTAGATTAAAAGTTCTGGAACTAAGATCACAGCAGACAAGGTGTTCTCAATTAACCAATTAACCAAGGTGTTCTCAATTAACCAGTCCCAATATTCTTGTCCTGAGGCCCATGACAGCTTTTCTACAAACCCACTCAACAGGGCTTGTGATGTGGTGTGTTACTTCATGTACACTGGCTATGAAATCTGCCAGGGGATACATCCTCAGCCCTATGTGCAGAGTTCTACGGCTGTGCAATCTCTCTGTTAAGCAGCTCATTTGATTATGACAGAAAAAGCTTAATAGAGTTAAGGGTAGAACCACGTCAAAGTCAGGAACCAAGTTCCCTGCAAGCTGGAAGCAATGAAACTCAGATATAAAGACAGTTTTCTTTTTATCAACTTTACCCGAGGCTAATATCATCAGATAAACAGAAGTCAGATACAATAAATAGCCTCTAGGTCAAAGGGAACCATTACAGCACCAGCAGCTTGAAAGAGACAGGACAGAGAAGGCACAACCAACAAGAACTTACAAGCTGTCTTGGAATACTTTCAAGTATGTCTGCAATGCAACATTATTAGGCCTAAGTGCAAAGTGAAGTAAACAGCTTTAACAGATTTTCTCACAAGCTCCAGCCCCACCAGATCCATTCAAAGCTGAAATATTCCAGTGTATTTTTTACACCTTCTGGCAATTCAGCCTGCAAGCCCCATTTTGGACCTTCTGTAATAAAATGAGTAATTTTTAGTAAAGTATCTCTAGCTAAAAATCTAGGAAAGGACAATATTCTGATCAACAGGTATTCATCTGAAATCAATAGGTTACAATTCAACAGGCTTTAGTACAGAAAGTACTAAAGTATAGAAAGTATTTTAGCATGGAAAACTAAAGTGCAGCCCTAACATATGGAATTTTATCACACACAAAGCACATTCTACAGCTCAGTACCTTTTGAACCAGTAGATTTCTTCCGGGTCTGCAATTCCATACTCTCTTAACTTCATCACCATCAGAGAGCTCTTCCTGACAGCTTGCTCATAGCGTTGGCTGCGGGAGAGGAAGTTCAAATCTTCGTGCTGGAAGTCAGGGTCATTAATCACTAAGGCCTCTGGAGACAGACAGAGGAAAACAAACTCAGTTATTACAGTCCTCGATAAACTGCACATGAAATGGTTCAGCTTTTCACTTGTTGTGCCTCAGGCTGCAGATACCAAAATACTTGAAACCCTGAATTAAAAGGTAATGAAATTGGAAAGAAGTCACAAAGCTCTCAGAGCATTTTGGGCAGTGGGACACAGAGTATGGTGCTCGCCATAAGCCAAATTTTAAACTGGGCACATTCTGGACACGACAGGAGATTCACTCAGTGATGTGAGACCAGCAGGGCACCCTCCCACAGCCCGGCTCTGCAGAATCTGCCTCACGCACATCCGATCGCCACGGGCTCTTGGAAGGAAGGCACTGCTCTTGTTCCCCCTGCACTGACTGGGAACGGAGGTACCCTGAGGCTACAGATTTTTGCCATCCCCTTTGGCACAGAAGTTGTGTAACAGCAGCCTGTGACAGTCACAGAATCACAGAAACACCAAGGTTGGAAAAGACCTACGAGATCACCCCGTCCAACCATCCACCTGTCGCCAGTAGTTCTCACCAAACCACGTCCCTCAACACCAAATCCAGATGTTCCTTGAACACCTCCAGGGTCGGTGACTCCATCAGCTCCTTGAGCAGCCCATTGCACTGCCTGACCACAGAGAAGTAGTATTTCCTAACGTCCAGCCTAAATCCCCCCTGGTGCAGCTTGAAGCCATTCCCTCTGGTTCTTGTCCCACTCTGGCAGGGGCAGAGAAGGAAATGGGAGCATTTCAGAGGTGCCATATACCATGATTATGAGGGGAGAGAAGCAGGTTACAGCGTGCTGTTGGGTAACAGCTCTAGGGTGAGCCTATTGTGGCCTTCCAGTACTTGAAAGGAGCATTTGAACAGGAGGGGGAACAGCCTTTTACACGGATTGATAGTGATAGGACAAAGGGAATTGGTTTTAAGCTGAGACAGGGGAGGTTTAGGTCAGATATGAGGGGGAAGTTTTCCACACAGAAGGTGGTGACGCCCTGGAACAGGTTGCCCAAGGAGGTTGAACCCCTGGAGGCATTCAAGGCCAGGCTGGATGTGGCTCTGGACAGCCTGGTCTGCTGGTTGGCGACCCTGCTCACAGCAGGGGGTTGGAACCGGATGGTCACTGTTGTCCTTTGCAACCCAGGCCGTTCTGTGATTCTGTCAACAGGGCAGGACGAGAGCCAGCACAGCCGCGGGAAGCCACCTCCCACCCGGTGAGAAGGGGAATTCATGGCGAACCAGGCCCCGTTCCAGGCTCATCCCAGTCCCGTGCAGGGCTCCCCGCCCCCATGGACACGCTGGGCCTGCAGACCCCTCCAGGCAGCCCGAGCCGCTCTTACGAGCCCCTCTCTGCCCTCCCCCTCCTCGCAGAGCCGGCCCGGACCCCTTTCCCCGCAGCCGGGCCGCCCTCACCGATCTCCTTTCTGCGCCGGGTTCGCTCGGCGCCTCCATCTAAGATGTGCGTGAGCAGCTCGGGCTGGAAGGTGGCAGCGGCGCGCTCCCTGCGCAGATCCTCGTTCATCATCGCGGCGGCTCCGTTCGGCCCCGTCCGTCCCCGACCTCCACCCGGCTCCGCGCGAAGCCCCGCCCCCCTGACGTCACCGCCCGCGACGTGGCCACGCCCCCTTTCCCGGGCTGGGCGGGGCGGGGCGGGAGCGGCCTCGCGGTGAGTGTGGGCGCGCGGGGCTGCATTGCGTGCTGTGCCGCGTGCGCTGTGCCGCGCTTCGAGTCGTGCGTGCGGGCGGGAGGCGGCCGGCCGTGCTCTGAGCGCTCGTGCAGCCAGGCGAGCGTTGCACGCCGCTTTCAGTCGCGCGCCCGGCGTGCTGCAGCTGGGAGCGCGTGCGGCTGCATAAAACGCGTGCGGCTGCAGCTGGGTGTGCGGCGCGTGTGTGCTCGGTGTGCAAACAGCGTGTTGCATCTGGGGCTGGGCGTGCATTGCATCGTGCTTTGAATAGATGTGCTGCATGCTATGAGGAGTTGGGCGTGCATTGCATCGTGCTCTTAATGCGCATGCAACATGCATGCTAGGAGTGCATTAAACTATGCATGCAGTTTTGCAGCTGTGTGTGCAGTGCACGTTGTGTGCACGTTACGATCTGTACATATGCATACAGCATGGTGCATCTCGGCTGGGCTTGCATGGAATCACACACACAGCATGCTGCACCCGTGGCTGTGCCCACCCCAAATTGCATTAAATGCACACAGTGTGCTGCATCTGGGATTTGGCTTCCTTGTGAATTAAGCATGCATTGAACTCTTGGTGTTTGAGGCTAAGCTTGCATTACATGGTGCACTAAATCTGTATGCAACAGGCTGGCTGTGCATTAAATAGCACATTGGATGTGCACATAACTGCTGCAACCTGGGGCTAAGGATGCATTCAGTTGTGCATTAAATAACAACATTGAGTGCACATAACATGCTGCACGTGCAGGCAGGCATTTCATAATTGCTTTGTTGAATAATTGGTTAAATCTCCATGTAGCATATTGTATTTGGGACCGGGCAGGCACTAAATAGTGCATGAGAGTGCACTAAGTGTGCGTGCAGTATGCTGTACTTGATGTTGTGCATGCATTAAGCAGTGCATTAAATAAAAGCATGGCATGCTGAAACCAAGGCCCTAGAAAGGAGAGAACGCAATGCCAAAAGGAAGTGCTGCAGGACACAGCCATGTACCTGGCCGCAGCTTTGGCTGGGCAAAGCTAAAGCCATGCTGAAGTTGCTTTGCATCCTGTTCCAGCTCACTCTGCGTGCTGTGGAGGATGCTCAGGGCTCAGTGTGAGCTCCTGCAGCCCTCTGCTTGGGGGACCTGGGCACAGGAGGACTTTTGGGATGCTGTTACCCAGTTCTGGTTCAAGAACTGGGTAGCAGGAGCTCAGATCTGCTTTTGCAGAGCCAGTGGTTGGTTGCGTGAGATGCTGCCAAGCGCTGGGGTGTACTACTTCCCATGGGAAATCAACAGCTCCATTCCAGAAGGGGAAGCACTGAGGACATTTGGCAGGTGAGGAGGGTATCGTGGGCTCCTTGCAGGCCGGGTTGCTCCCCCACTGGCCCCCCTGTACCCTGGCTTTGTTTGCAATCTCAGCTGTGCACCTCCCAAATCCATTGCTCCCAGGCTAAGCTGCTATGACCTGGCCCGATCCGAAGCCACTCTCAGCACTCAGCATGGCTCAGCCCAGCACCACGTCCACATCGACACCACACTGGTGGAACCATTTGAAGCCCAGCTGGGATCTCTCTACATGGTCCTGGGAGAGGCTGAACGCAGGGAAGGTAAATGCTGTCTCTGTTTGGCTGGATACACTAGATACTGAGTAAAGGAAGGTTGGCTTTAACCAGAAATGCTGCTGCACAGTCTCCATTCCTGTCCTGTGGGTTCAGGCACTTGATGCTGAGAGTCTGATGAACCTTTGGAGCCCTTTAAGCTGTTTTGCTACCCCTGCTCCAGCATCCATCTCCATACCATGGCTACAGCTCTTATCAAATGATAAGAGCTGTAAAGCCCTGCAAAGTGCTGGAAAATGCACAACACTGCTGGAGTGCCCTCTGCTTGAGGAACCAGTGCCCTTATCTTGATGAAAACCCGGTGCTCTGGCACAGATTTCTTCAGAAGCCAGAAGTGCCTGAGCAGCACAGCTTATGAAACCAGCGGTCAATTGCCTTCGCTCCGAGTGTGGCTGACTGCAGCAATACCATGCTGGGAGCTGGCTGGGTTGGTCTTTGCCATCCTTGAAAGGCTTTAATTACACCCTGCCCTCAGAGATGGGGCGTGTGGAAAATGGGCAGGCTTTGTCACCCTGTTGTCACTCTGTTGTTATCCTGCTGGCCTTCCTGGGGTGCCCTGAGTGTTATTCAGGCTTTGCATGGGATTTCAGTTGGGCTGTGGGGCTATGAAGCAAATCCCAAATGTTGTCCTGGCCATACCTGATAACAAACACTCACATTTGTGCCCTTTAAACCCTCAGCAATGGGTGGAAAGCCACAGTGCATGTGGCATCTGGTGAGTCACCTGCTAAGCCTCTGCTGCAAAGCTCCTTTAGGAAGGCATGTTATTTTGGTTGTCACTGCCTAGGAGCAAGTTGACCTCATTTTGTAGGCATGAAAGGGCAGGAGGCTGAGAGGCTGTGTGCACAAGGCTGATTGTGTTCACAAGGCTTGGCCCCTAGTGCAGCACCTGAGTCCATCAATGAACCGCTGGTTCATTGAACCTGGCTCAGCAGGCAGCGTTGAGCCTCTTTTATGCCCAGCTTTGTTGTCTCCTCTTCTTGCCTGCAGAGGTTGGCTTAAACCCAACCCTGATGCTTTTCAGATAGGAAAAGCCAAAGCTGTTCAGTGCAGCCGTGGGGTGGATGGATGCTGTGTGGTATCCTGGGCTCTGCCTTCACCTGGCCAAGGGAGCTCAGTGGCAATCATTGGCATTTGGCAGCTGACAAGGCAGAAGGAAGGAAGCACATCATGAATTAACCTGCTGCTTGTGGAGGCGTGCAGCCAGAGCAGCATCCTGCAAGGTCTCAGGCTATGGTTATTTGGCCACCTGGAAGTGTACATTGCCAGAAAGGGAGCTTTCTGTGTGCCGCAGAGCTTCTACTTCTCTTTCTCTTCCTACAGAAGCTTCCTCTATATTTCCAGGTGAGAGTCCTGTGATAAAAGCCCGAATATTGACCTGTGTGGAAGGGATGAACATGCCTCTGCTGGAACAAGCCATCCAGGAGCAGAGAAAGTACTTCCAGGAGAGGCAGCAGCAGATGGAATCTGGCATGTCCTGACAGCAGCTCTGACCCCAGCCTGTGCTGGTCCCCACCACGGCCGTCTGGCAGCTGCCATCTGTAGAAAACATTTGGAAAGTGTATTTAGAAGGTGGGTTTGAAACATTGCTGCTTTTTGTCATGGCAAAGAGAGAAGTCACTAAATGGGAAAGTACATGAAGATTGAACCAGTACGTAAATGTGGAGCTGCCAGTTTGTGCCAGTTGTCACCATGGAAAATGACTGGGAAGCAAATTTGTTGTTTAAGAGAGTGGTTAAGGAAAAAGGGTGCTTGAGTTAACAGCAGTTCTTTTGTAATGCAGGGCTTGGAGAGGTCAGTAAAAGGCAAAGTCTCTGAACCTCTAGTTAAACATCTGCACACATCCGCATGTGCTGCCAACATGCTGCAAATGAGAGGTAAAGGGCAGCAGTGCAAAGTCTGTTAGCCCTGCATGGCTACGGGTTCACGAGTGCATGCGTTGGGTTGTGGTGAC
This sequence comes from Centrocercus urophasianus, assembly GCF_019232065.1. Lineage (NCBI taxonomy): Eukaryota > Metazoa > Chordata > Aves > Galliformes > Phasianidae > Centrocercus > Centrocercus urophasianus. Next base: position 4,402,071 of record NW_024884989.1, on the reverse strand, counting down.
TCGGCTGCCACACAGGAGCATTCGTGGAAAAACACTCAGGTCTGGACTGAACAGCAAAGGAACAAAGAGAGCAAGGAGCCTCTACTTCACTGGGACTGCCTCTTAGAGGGGTCAGGAGCCTGCATCCAAGATGCATGGTTGACTTTTGCTCTAAATTAAATATTTGCACTGCCCTGACAACCGTCACTTGACTTTCTTCCTTGACACATCTAAGTTTAGGAGACCTTAAATCATTATTTTTGGAAGCATCTGAAGGTTTTGACTGATATTTTCCTAAATAAAGACAGAAAGAGAATGTGGTTTGTCTTTTATTGATTAAAAACCTTTCTTGCTAAGGCATGTGCATTAGGCCCTGCAGAAACACTGTGGGTGATGTAAGAAGACACAGCAAACTGCCGTTTTCCTTCTCCTCCTAAGGTCTGGGTGTGTAAGGAACTGCTTGGCTTCGATAAAGTTGCAAGAAGAGGAGATGAAATTACATCAGAGCCAGCCTGGCTTAAGAACACGGTGCCAGGCCCAGCAGGATTAAACTGTCAATAACATGACAAAATGGCTAATGTGAGATGAGAATAAAATTAAAGCGTGACAGACTTTTTTGTGCAACAGAAATTGAGGGGTCTGGGGTGAGGTTTGTCTGCGGTTCTCTGTAACTCAGCCACCTGCAGCCTTTTCTGGTTTTTTGCTCAGATTCTCTGCTGAAACGTTTGGAAAACATGGGCTGAAGCCATCCAGTGAACAGAAACAGAGCAAAACGGCACCAGATATTGCCATAGGCTTGATTCACAATCCTGAGGTTGCTCAGTAATTACAGTATTTGTGATAATCTTTGATCATAGTTGAGACTTGTGTTTTGCTCACGCAGTTACCAAGCTCTGAAAGCCCTATCTCTGCACACGTTAGCTGTTCAGCCCAAGTCCAAAACCATTATCTCGAGAAGCAAGATTTTGTCCTGGTTTTATAAGTCAACTGTTCACATGTTGTGACGTGTTTATATCTCATCTGTTTATTCTCCTGCCTTTCCCCCTGGGCTTAAATTTTAGCCAAATGGCCATGTTTACCAGATAATTGTGAGTATCCAAGCTACCGCGTTCCTGTAAGTTCTACAGGAAGGGGAAAAAAAAGGGGAAAAAAAAAAGGTAGAGCAAATTTGGCAGTGCTTTCAGATGAAGATCCAAACAAACTCAACCTTTCCAACCCAGTGGAGAACTCACGCAGAAGCCTTGGACACACAGATCCACAGTTATGGATCTGCCACCTACTTTTGATTCTTCTGTGCCAGCAACTTCAGGATTCATTTTAAAACAGTTTGAGGTGGTGGCTTAGGATGCCCTGAAACAGGCTATTTAGATCACACAGAAGTGCCATGGAACCATGCATTCAGTGGGCTGCCATGTCCTGCGCCCAGCCCAAGACCCAGGTCTCTGTAGCTCCACCTTTTGTTGTGCCACCACGTGTAATAAGCCTTTAACCTGCCAGCTAGCGAGTCAATTATTAATTCCCCCACCAAGGACATCTTCCAAAGGGCTGACCAAGCAGCACAGCCCTTAGTGGGGAGGCTCACGGGACAGTTGCGCAAGACAAATTACACGCCACATCCCCTTCACACCAGGCACAAACAGAACCAAGCATTGGCCCTGTGTAACCTTTCCCACAATCCCGGAGCAGCTCTTTGGGTGCATTCTATTCCATTTCCGCTTTATCCGGTGCAACAGAACAAGCTGCCGGCCCCAGGTTGTCACTGTGGGGCTCTTTGGGTCTACACAGCTGCTCTGTAATCCAACAGCCCTCACCCACAGCTGAGCTCTGGGTCGGAGGAGTGGTGCAGAGAGCAAGCAGACGCTGTGCTGCGCTCCTGCACCTTTTCTCCTTTCGTTCTTGTCCTCCTTCCGTGTCAGCAGCCACAAGGCTGAGGCCATGCAGGCCTTCCAGCAGGTGTTCCAGAAGGTGGAGAAGATCGGGGAGGGCACCTATGGTGTGGTGTACAAGGCTCGCAACAAGCGCACGGGGCAGCTGGTGGCCCTCAAGAAGATCCGCTTGGACGCGTGAGTGGGGCCATGTCCTCCCCATGGGGACACCACGGCCTAGCTCAGCCTGCTGTGCTGCAAGGGCCCCGAGCACAGTGTGCAGAATGGCTTCAGAGGCTCTAAAAAGCCTGACACGAGGGGGAAAAAGTGTGTCTAGTGGCTAATGAGAGTGATGTGAGCACAGCCCCACAACCGCGGCTCAGGGCAGAGGAGGAAGCCGCCATTTTGGGATGGCGCCATTTTGGGGTGCCGCCATTTCAGGATGCCACCATTTTGGGGTGCCAGCTGTCCCTCAGGAGTGCAGCACTGGGGCCTGGCGAGGCCCTGTACCGACTTCAGCCCCTTCAGAATGGGGACTGAATGTGTACAAGGTTAATCTACTCTTCTGGGCTGTCCAGACTGAGGAGTGTGGGTGCAGATTGATGCCTATAGTGGTGGCACTGCCCCTTCCCCTCCCCCCCCCTCCCCCCATCACTGCCTTTCTCACCTTCCCCATGGCCCTGCGTCCCCCCATGTCCAACCCAAGCCTGTGGTACCAAGTGTGAGACCCTCCCCTAGGCCCAGAATGGGGCACAGTGACAGGAAAAAGGGAGGTGGGATAATGCCAGGCTGTACGGTCTGGCTATGACATGGGGTGCTCTACAGCCCACTTCTGCCATAGGGAGACAGAGGGCGTCCCCAGCACTGCCATCCGAGAAATCTCGCTGCTGAAGGAACTGAAGCATCCCAACATAGTCAGGTAAGAGCCACGTGAATCCTCCCCACCAGCTCCGCATCCTGCTCATCACCACAGTCAGCTCCAGATCAATCTTTCACAGCCCGTACAAAAAAAACAAAAGTAAAATGGAAACAAACAAAATCAGGCTGATACAAGCCCTCCGGTACTGCATACCTGACCTTCTGCTCTGCCTTAGAGGGCTTTCAAAGCAGAGACACCTAAGGAGAAATGAGGGATGCTTGGAAGTTGGCAAAGGCCTGAACGTCATCCCAGGTGCTGTGACATCCCTGTGTAGCACCAATTCCCATGCAAAGGCATTAAAGGGGGTGCTTGCACTTCTCTTGCAGGCTCCTGGATGTTGTGCACAGCCAGAAGAAGCTGTATCTCATATTTGAGTATCTCAATCAGGACCTGAAGAAATACATAGACTCTTCCCAAACTGGAGAGTTTCCTTTAAGCTTGGTCAAGGTACAGTGCTGGAAGGAGAGCTAATAGGTCTGCAATAGAGTGAGTCCTTGCTGCCTTCTGCTGGTCAGAGCCAGCACTGAGCTGCTCTTAGCCAGGCTGCACTGGGGAGAGAGTCATCCTCAGCTGCAGTCAGTCAGCCTTTCTGATCTAAAACTTTTCAGCTGGGAAAGCCTCCTGGTGCAATTGCTCAGTGCATTTGTTTCCCAGCTGTTTCCAGGCTCTCTCACCCGTCTCATTTCTGAACAAACTGTTGATAGGACAATAGAGGGATCTACTGCTAATTGTTTTTCTAGACTAGTGGATGGGTGGAAGTGACTGCCCCTGCTTGGACTGGAGTGTCTCTGTCTCCATACAGCAGGAGCAGTTTGTGTGGATCTCTGGGTAGTGGCCTGCAAGCCTGGTGTTGCATAATTGCAAAGTCATATTCCTCATTAAAGTCTATAAGTGAACTAAAATGTGCTGGTTCATGTAATCAGATCTTTGAAGTGGTTTAATTGCTGTGCTGCCTAAAATCTCTTCTTTCCTTAGAATTACCTTTTCCAGCTGCTGCAGGGTGTGAGCTTTTGCCACTCCCACAGAGTCATCCACAGGGACTTGAAGCCACAGAACTTGCTCATTAATGAAGCAGGAGCAATCAAACTGGCTGATTTTGGGCTGGCAAGAGCTTTTGGAGTTCCCCTGCGCACATACACTCATGAGGTACTGTTAAGACTCCCTGCCATCTGAGGTGCACAAACTGTAGTGGATGCATGACAGCACCACAGTGACATATCCATAGCTGACCTGCAGCTAAGGGTCACCTCGTGTCCCCGCAAATTGTGCTGACCCCTTCCACCCCAGCCTGCCTGTGAACTGGTTTCTCGCTTTCTTTTCATAGGGTATATTTATTCCAGTGCCCCATTAAAAAATGACCTGTTAATCCCAAACATGCTGTCAGTAATTAAACATGGTCATAGCACACTCTGATTTGTACAGTCACTGTTACAACAGAGAAAAAAAGGATTCCATGCCTCTAGTTTCACTCAGGAAAACTAGACAGGGCTTGTTGTTGGTTCCTTACCAGGTGGTGACTTTGTGGTATCGAGCTCCTGAAATACTCCTGGGATGCAAATACTATTCAACAGCTGTGGACATGTGGAGCATCGGCTGCATCTTTGCCGAAATGGTAGCGTGGGTTTTAATGTGTCTTTAAACGAGGGGGGAGAGCCCAGCTGCAAGGGGAAGTGGAGAAGGAGGGGCAGGATGCAGAGTATCTGTGATACTGATCTGTGGTCCCACCCCGTCCTGGGGTGTGTTATGGAAACTCCACCCTGAGGGTGAGCTGATCCTCGTGCTGTCAGAAAGAGATCTGCTGCCAGGAGGGAAGTGCCGGAAGGTAAAGCGGCCTCTGTAGTCTGGCTGCAGTGTCGGTACGTGACAGTGTCGTACTTCAGTCCTACCGCAGCAGCATTTTGATCCCGGGAGGAGCAGACTCTTGCCGATGTCTCCCAGCAGGTTGCAGAGAAGTAGCAGTTCAGAACAGGTCAGAGCATTGCTCTGTTTGGGTCTCCTACAGAACTGCAGTCTAGTTCAAAGAGCTCAATATCCCTGCAGCAAGACAGCACTTCCCCCAGCTCCCAAAGCCCCTGAGCTGCTGAGCAGAACCTAAACAAGCAGCTGGTCTTCAAGAGAGGGTGGTAGGAAACTTGAGACAAAGAGGGTTAAAGGACTGATTGAAAGTGGGACAGCCTCAGGGGAGTCCTGGTCCATGGGAGGAGCTGGGGACAAGCATACACCCTTCAGTCTTCCAGCTGTTGCCTGGCAGAACTGCCTCGACTTGAGCAGTTTTTTGCATCTGCTGGAACAAAGGTTTGTTTGCAGGGAGAAATAGGGCACAGAGCTGATGGAAAGCTGGGTCCCGGCTGCTTTTTTTTTTTTTTTTAATTTATTTTATGTATTTATTTTTTTGCTGCAGGTGACCAGGAAGGCCCTGTTTCAAGGGGACTCAGAGATCGATCAGCTCTTCCGGATCTTTCGCACCCTGGGCACTCCCACCGAAGCAACCTGGCCTGGGGTGTCACAGCTGCCTGACTACAAGGGTGACTTTCCCCAGTGGGCAAGGAAAGAGATGAAGGAAGTTGTTCCCAACTTAGATCAACACGGCAGAGACCTGCTGGCGGTGAGTGTGGGCTCAGCACAAGGCCTGTGGACAAGAACATGGCTGGGGCTGATCTACCTTGAAACACATCAGCTGAATTGGCTGTAACGTTCATATTTTCCAATGCAGAAACATCAACTCATTGAACAGGTGCATTTGTTTGAGGAACTTTGTATTTGCATACACAATATTCGGGGCACAAAATTCACAGTGTTTTCAAGTACATGCAATTGTGTTTTTATTAAACATACTGATTGAATCACTGGAAAAAAAAAAAAAAAAAAAAAAAAACCACTTGCAATCTATGCAACCTTCCTAATGCGTAGAGCTGAATCCTGGCTGTCAGTGTAAGTTCCCCTAGGGCTCTGCTGAGCTGGGGGTTTTACTCCTGAAGCCCAGAGAAGTGCATCTGGGCCCAGCCACATCCAGGTGCAATTGATCATCTGGCTTGTAAAATCCTAAACCTGATGTTTGTTTTCTCTTGGCAGCAATTGCTCCTGTACGACCCCAGCAAACGCATCTCAGCCAAGGCAGCTCTCAGTCACCAATACTTCTTTTGGAAAAGCCCCCAGAGCACTGAGGAGCAACACGTGCAGCAGAAACACTGCAAATGAGATACACAGCTCTCTCCATACACCTCTGGAGAGCAGTGCAGATCTGTTTCAGTGCACTTAGCAAGAGGCTAGTCCTGTCCCCGGGCCTTACTTTTCCTGAGAAGTCCATTTAGAGTCTCTCAGCCTGTTGCTGGGGGAAGGTTTGCTTAAGTTATGTCCGACAGAGCTGTTTTCATGTTTGCCATGTGCAAAGGTGAGGTTACTGTCAGCCTAAAACAGTGACATGTAAAAAAGGGAGCGTGCTTCACGTGCTTGTCCTTGCATTAGCCAGCAAGCTAAGGTGACTTACACACAAAGATTTCTCTCTCTCCAGCACTGGAGCACCCCCAGATCTCACTGCAGGTTTGATGATGCAGTTCCTGACACCAGGGTGTGCTGGAGCTCTGCTGTGAGTAGGACAGTGCTGCTCTGCTTGCCGTTCACTGTTAGCAAAAACCAGATTTGTCAGTGTTGGATATGTTGAAGTTGAGCTGATTAACAGAGGTGACAATCTGCTGTTCTGAAAGCTGAGGAGCACTGTAAAGAATCTTAATTTATGCCTTAGCTGTGAGAAGCCAGAAGATCCAGCTAGAATAAAGCGCTTGCTGCATGTATTGGAAACTGACATCTGAAACACCAGCTTTCCATCATCAGCCCAGGTGTAATGCTGACTCCTTTGCTTTATTGTCTTGGAAATGCTTTTGCTGTTCAGGTGTTTGGAGAGTTACCATTAACTTCTAGTGTGGTTTTGGCATTTGTGGCCTTGTGGGGTTTTTTCACTGTAGAAAAAAATAAAGGCTTGCCATTTGTTCAGAAACATCTGTGTGTATTGCTTGGTATTGAGCTAGTGAGGCAGGGCAAGCTGCTCCTGCACTCTTCCTTTATTCTTTGCAGCCCAAGTCCTTGGCAGGAGCAGAGACCTGCTCTCAATTCTGTCATGGCACAAAGGGCGAATGACCTGCCTGCCTGAACCAAGCACTTTTACCCTTTCTTTTGCTCCTTCTCTCCACCTGAGGAAAGGCAGCAGATGGCTCTGCTTCGCTCCCAACATCAAAAAGACCTTTGTCATCCCTACTGTAGCAGCCCCCCCCAACAGCAACACCCTGGGACCTGTTGCTCACCTCCCTCTGGGCCTTGCCCCACCACCTGGCTGCATTCCCCCTGCAGCTTCAGAAGCCGCCAGGACCTGGGTAGCTTGCTTGCCTCTGCAATTTGCACAAATTAGGTTTTGGGGAGGGTTGCTTTGCTTTTGAAGCTGTTGGTAGGAGTCATGCTGGAGTGCCTTGCCCAGAAGAAGCTGTGCTGCCTGTGCAAGGGAGGCACGGTTTGTGATTGAGGAGGGCAGGCAGCAGGGCTCTCCCAGCAGCCTGCAGAGCCATGTGGTTGGAAAACCGAGGGCTGCCGTGCATCTCATGTCCTCCATATGATAACAAGCAGCTTGCAGGGACTCTTTGGAGAGACCTGGATGAATTCTGCTGTGGGAATAAGCACCTTGCCTTTGCATACACGTTTTAAAGTCAAATCACTTTGTACAGACAATGCTCCATTGTTTGCGCTCTGCAAACAAACCATCACTTTGTACCTAATAAACTGTTGGCAGAGCAGTGTTTGCTTTTTTTTTTTCCCTCAAGACCTACATTAAGAAATAAATATCAAGGGCAGCCATGCAGACCAGAACCGTAAATAAAAATAGCATGGCTCATCGAGCACAGTAAAATGAAGCAACAGGTTGGATTTCAGACATTTACGACCCAAGCCAACAAAAGGCACCAACAGCAGCTGTGTTGAAATCACCACCACGATCCTGCCCCCCCATCCTGTGCTGGAGAAGGCAGGCAAAGCACTGCCTGCTTCCTCCTGAGCAGCACGCACCCTATGTGACGGCTGGCTGGGCTGTGGGAAAGCCCTCAGCAGCAGGGGCTTCCTTTGGATGTCAGGTTGCCACGCAGGTGGCTTTCTGCAGTTGAGGAACATTGAACAGAGACAAGGGAGTCTCCAAGGGAGATTGCTCAGCCAGCCACACCGCTCACCCAGCTAATTGTCTCTTCACATCTTCACCCAGCCCTGGATAAATACCCATTATCCCCGTCATACAGCCACGGAGCACATTTATACAAAGCGATTAACCGACGGCCTAATTACCAGAACTCCAAATCCCTTAGTTATGTAGCATTCCTTAAAACTTTCAAAGCAGCACTTCAGGAAAGAGTCACCACATGACCGTCCTGTTGCTTTAATAATGTGAGGAATCTCATTAGCAAGAGGAGCAGCAGGGAGGAGGGTTTCTTGGAGCCCAAACTCCAAATCCCACGTAGGCAATGTGGAAATCCAGGCTACGCTGCTGCTCTGATGGGGGAAGGATGTGAAGAATGTTATGGATTGCTTTGGCTGTGTTGGGTTTTCCCAGCAGCATCAGCTAAAAGAACCTTTGCTGGAGATAGAAGAGCAGCTCGTATCAGTAAGAAGTCATTTTTCTCATCCCACAAATCTGTGGACTCTCCATAATGGGGTAAAGGAAAAACATTTCACCCCTTCTATCCCCAGGGAGATGTGTGAGATGGGACCTGTTTATTTCAGCAAGGGCTGAACACTGGAAGTGACAGAGGGAAAGCTTAAAAAAAAAAGCAGCAAGTGTAGATTTTCAGGTACTTCTGGGTGGATCCCATAGCCAAGGGCTGCAGAAAGCAGTTTCACATCACTATGGATTGCAAACATCAGCAAACTGCTACTGAAGGTCAGCCCATCCCTTGCAACACATCTGCCTCAGCATGGGTGCAGGACAAGCCCCAAAACCTCCCACTTCAATGGGGTTTGATTGGGTTTTTGCTTGAGGCATGTCTTCATCTGTCAGCAGCTCAGTGAACCAACCCAAGGCATCTACAGCACTGGCACCAGGTATAGGAAGATCTTTAAAACTGTGGACTCACAGAATAGTATTTCCGCTCACTTCAGTGCTGTGAGATCTGTGGGATCAAGAGCCTTCAAACCCCCAATAGATAGGGCATGTGGTTTATGGGAACACATCCCCTACCTTCAGCCACAGGTTACAGAAAGAACACAGCCACAGAGACGCACTTTCTACGTTTATTGCATGCAGAAGAATGACCCAACTTGAAAACACTCTGCCTCTCCCCCTTGCTGTCTACAGCCATGTTTAATCTACTGCCATCAGAGTTCTTGCAAGCAAACCCCTTCTGCTGTCACAGCAACCCTGGGGGACAGTGGGACCTGCGTGCCCAGCTCCTTGCACGTGTTCGATCACGCTTTCTTCCTCACACGACCAAGCTGTGTTGGGAAGCAGGGATAGCTAAGATAGAAGAGTATGCAGCTCTAAATGCTAGATGCTCCATTCCCGTGATCGCTGCTGCTTCCGCAGGGAGAGATGCTTTGAAGGGATGAACTCCTGAAAGGACCGATCCGTTCAGTGCCTGAACCGCGAGAGCTTGGGGGAGCGGTAGGGCTGGTAGCCCTCTGATGCGGCTGGGAGCAGCAGCAGGCTGCCCAGAGAATCCTTCTGGCAGAGAGCCATGGCCTCCTTGTAATTTATCTTCTCCTTAGTGATGGGGTCGATGAGGTCTTTCTCATAGCTGGACTCATCCTGGAGCCTGTTGGCCAGGTCACCCGTTATCATGCCCATATGGGCAGCTTCCAGCACGGGGATGCGACCGGTTTTCTTGGGGTCAATGAGCCCTCCAGTTAGATGCTGGACCTCCAAATAGGGGAAGGCACTGTCCTTGGTCATCCATCCCTTCTGAACTGCTTCCCCCACAGACAGCCTTCTCTTGGTCACTGGATCCTCAATCCCCGTGAAAGCTTTCTGGGCATTGAGCAGTCTCTGCATGTAGGTCCTGTCGATCAGCCCCCGCTCAATTGCCTTATGGACCGACAACCGGTCCCGAGAAAGGAGGTCTATGATGCCTCCCGTGGCAGCCTGGGCTTCCAGGAGCTTCTGAGCAGTCATGGGATCAAGCAGCTTCTTTGTAACAGCAGTCTTGATGTTGTACTTGGTGTCAGTGGTGGTATCGTACACCCCGGCGATGGGGGACGTGTCATCACTGAAGCCCTTCTGTGAGCCTGGGGGGAAAAAGCTTTGGGTTTGTGGGGTAGTGGGGGATTGGATTGGGGATTTGGAGATGATGGAACCAATAGAAAGGGATGAGGGAGGCTTAGATTCCCCAGCCACCAGCAAGGCAAATTCAGAGATGGGAATCTTGCCATCCCGGTACAGCTGGTACTCCTCCTTTGTGATCCTTCTCAGCCGCAGTGCATCATCGATGGAGTACTGCTTCCCACTCTTCTTGTCCAGCAGGACCGAGACTTCTCCGTTTGGGCCCAGGCTGGTGATCTCCTCCCAGTCACACTCCAGCTCTTGCAGCTGGATGTACTGGCCTCTGTCTATGATGCCTCTCTTATAGGCCTCGTAAGGGGACATGTCCTTCCCCGTCTCAGGGTCCAGTATAGAGATCTTGGTGGAGAGGTTGGTCTCTCTCATCTGGGTCTCGTGATTTATTTCCTCCCTGCTGACTCTTGACCGGAGATCTCGAATGAACCTCTCCTTGTTGTAGATCTGGTCCTTCTCCCTCAGGATATCTGCTTCCAGCATGGAAAACTCCTGTTCCAGCTGCTTCTTCTTCTGCCGGTCACTCTCAGTCCTCTGGTTGAGCAGTTTGGATTCTTCCCGAAGGAAAAGAACTTTCTGCTGTTTCTGCCTCTCCAGCTCCCGCAGCTCGCTCTCCAGGCTGGCTCTCTCCTGGATTGCCAGGTTCCTGGCTTTCTGCAGCTCTGTCTCCTCCCGAGCCCACGTCCTCTTCATGCCTTCAGCTCTCTCGATCTTCTCCCTGAGCCTCCGTACCTCCTCTTCTGCCTTCTGCTTGGCCCCTCTCTCCCTGCTCAGCTGTTCCCAGATGCGGGCGCGTTCGCTCTCCAGCGCTCTGTCCTTTTCCACCCGAATCACCTCCTTGTAGATGGTCTTCTCCTGGGACTTGGCTTTCTGGAGGACATCAACTTGCATCTGCAGGTTCTTGCACTCTCTCTGCAAGTTCAACACCTCCATCTTCTCCCGGTCCAGCTCCAGGCGCAGGTTGCTGGCAGACTGCTCAAGGACCGGATCCTTCTCCAATTTCACCACTTCTTCCATAATGATCTTCTCTTGCACTGGGGCCGGGCTCTCCTCCAGCTCCTTTATTCTCAAGGTAATTTGCCTCATCTCTTTCTCCAGTGCAAGCCTCTTACTTCGATCCTCCTGGAAGTTGAGGAGCTTCTCTTGCTCTTCCACCAGCGCACGAAGCTGCTGCACGTCGCGTTCCAGACGCCGCCTGTTGCTCACCTCCTCATCCAGACTCCGGCTCAGCCTGTTGTGCTCATCTCGGAGCTTGGGATCCTTTTGAGTCAGAATCACCTCTTGGACGATGACCTTTTCCTCTGGCTTTCTCCTCTCCAGGAGCATGTATTTATTCTGCAGGTCATAAATAGCATCCTCTGCAGCTCTCCTCTTTTGAGCCATGCTGCGCACTTCTTGACGGAGGCGGTCAGCTTCCTTTTCCAACAGCGGATCGTTCTCGTACCGGATGACTTCCTTGTTGACCAGCTTCGTTTCCACCTTGGATCTCTCCCTCTTCCATTCATCCCTCTCCCCCTGCAGCCTGATGAGCTGCTCTTGGGTCCTGCCATTGGTGTTCACTAGTTCATTCAGCTGCTGTTTCAGCCTGTCGATTTCTCTAAGAATTTCAGGACTCTTCTCATGCTTCACCACCTCCTCTATAACCTCTTTAAGCTCCACCTCTGGTTTCTGTGACCTGAGGACACTGAGCTCTGCCAAGGCCTCTTCCACCTCGCTGTCGATCTTTGTCCTTTTCAGAGTAACTTCCTGCAGCTCTCTTTTCAGGTGTGCAATTTCCTTCTCCGTTTCAGGATCCACCATGAAAATCTCATTGACTCTCTCTTTAACTTCCACCCTTGGTTTTTGCTTCTCTGCAATGCTGCACTGGCTTTGCAGCTCTCCCAGCTCACCCGCGAGCGCCAAGTTCTTGCTCCTCTCTTCTTCAATCAGAGTTTTAAGCTTGGAAGACTCTTTCAATAACTCCGGATCCTGCTCTACCTGCTTCACCTCCTTCACAATAATTTTGGGTTCTGCAGCATCAATTAGTTTTTCCACCTCCTCAATCTTGGTCTTTACCTTCACAATCGCTTCCTCTGCAGACTTCCTTTTGAAGGACTCCTCATCAATCTGTAGCTGCAGGTTCCTCACAGACTTCAGCATCTCTGGGTTTTTCTCTGTTTTGATCAGCTCCTTTACCACCACTTTCTCTCGGATGTTGGGCTGCTTTCTCTCTAGCACATGCAGCTCTCTCTTACACTGCTCCAGTTCGGAAGCAGCGGTCAAGCTTTCTTCCTGGAGGCGCCTGATCTCCTGCCGAAGGCTGGCTGCCTGGCTATCCAGGCTGGGATCTTTCTCAATTTTTGTTATCTCTTTGGTGAGAAGCTGGGCAGGAACAGCCTTCTTCTCACTCTCCATCTGGGCAAGCTTCCTGCTCATCAGTTCGATGTCTTCTTGCAGGCTCTGCCTCTTTCTGCCTTCCTCTTCGATCTGCCGCATCATCTTGGTCAGGTTGCTCTCCAGCTGTGGGTCTCTGTAATATTCCACCACCTCCTTTTCTTCCACTCTTTCGACGGGTCTCTGAGTCTTCAGCGTGAGCAGCTTGTTCCTGTGCTCCTCCAGGTCCTCTTCAATCCTGGCCACGTTCCTCCTCTCCTCCTCCAGCTGCAATTTCAGCCCTTCAGATTCCCCTCTCGACACAGCTTTGCTTGCAGATTGCTGGGTCTGCTCACGCACACTTTGAATGTCCTCATGCACTTCTTTCTGCAAGTAGAAAGCAAACGAAAATAAAAAAGCTGGGAAAGCAAGTCACTCTGAACCTAGCACAGAGCAGGGTAGGGCAAGAGACAGAATGGTACATAACCCCAGGGAGCACCTAAATGGGGCTGCTTGTAAGGGGCAAACGAGGACGAGGACACGTTAGCACCACTTCAAGCAGCTAAGTCTCAAAGAGTTTCCACCTGTCAGGGAGGTGCTGCAGTGCACAAGGGTGCTTCGTGCTGCCTTGTTACAGCTGCAGGACCGTTTCCAGCTACAGTGCAGTGTACCCCCACTGCCCACAAGCTCTTAGCTGGTACCTTCTCAACAATCTTCTTGGCAAACTCCAGCCGGCTGAGCTGCTGTCTGTTTTCTGCCGCCAGCTCCATGTAGTGCTTGGATACATCATTTTCCTGGAAAAGGAGCAGCAGTGAGAGCCTCGTCCCACTCATCCCCAAGCCCTCCTTTCACCCAGCACACGGTCGATACTGCACTATCCCAGGGACTGCTGTCATCACATCTGACTTCTTATGCAAAATGAGATACAGAGCAACTAAGTACTTATGCAGGAGAACACATCCCCTTTGATTGAATGGCTCTTGGATGCCTATTGCCCTACATAGAGTTTAGGCTTCCAGATTCATCCTAAGCCACACAAGGATGGCAGTTGGTAAAGCCAAGGTGATATGGAAGATACGGGCTGTAATTGGGAAGAGCACAGAGGAGCTCTGGCTCAGTCCTGCCAAAGGCTGGTGACATTTGTCCCTGGGTTTAGGGTCACAACGTGGCTCTAAGTGTGGATGAAGGCTTGCAGAGCACACAGGAACAAGATAACTGTTTCCATGTGTTTGTCTTAACATTGTACCTGGGCCTGGATGCTTTCTTGCAGAGGGGTCACCCGCAGCCTTTTGGCAGCAAAGTCTGTCAGGGCAGGGTCCAGAGAAGAGCTGTATTTGCCTGCCTGGAGCTCATAGTCCTGTTCAGAGCCAAAACAGAAGAGTCAGCCGGGATCTCTCTGGTGAGGTGGTGATAAGGGAGTGCTACATAGGAAAACCCAGCCATACATTGAGGGTGGACTGCACACTCCGGGACAGTCTGACCACGGCGTTCTTCTCAGGCTCCTTGCTTTCAATCTCCTCCAGCAGTCTCTGCAAGACAGATGAATGGTGTTAAGAATGGGTTGAAATACCACCCAGAGGCCTCCGTTCCCATCACCTGAGTGAGCCAGCTCAGGGGCTGCTCAAGCTGGTGCCATTCAGCATGCTATTCCCAACATCAAATTCCTCCCATACTTGTGATGTTGTGGTCCTTGCCCTGAAACACACCTTCTGTGCCTGCAGCTTGTAATTGATCTGGCTTGGCCCATCTGTCGTCTTCACCTGGTTCTTGGGTAGGTTGTTCATCCAGAACATCAGGTTCTCATTGGAGTTCTGGAACTGCTGGTAGGTGAGGCTGATATTTCGGAGGGTCTTCTCTCTGCATAGAACAGAAATATTAAGGAGAAGGGTAAAGATTCACGTGCCAGTTCCTAAAAAGACACCTTGGTATATATGTCAAGCCAAGATAACAAAAATGGCTCTCTGTGGAGGGTCACTGGCTCAGCAAACGGCCAGAAGTCATCTGCGTAGGACTACAAGCGCTCAGGGAGCTGCGGTTCCTCACCGCTGGTCCAGCTGGTCTGCAACAGCGTGGTAGCGGTCATTGAGGAGCTGCACCTCACGCTTCTGCCGGGGCAGGTCAGGGCAGTACTCCTGGAAGTTGTTCTGCACGGCGCTGCAGCTGTGCTCAGCATCCTTCAGCCCGCGGTTGAGCTTCAGCACGCAGTCCTCTTGGGCCACCAGGTCCCGCTTCATCTTCTGTAGGGCGAGATGCATTCGGGTTGGCAGCAGCAAAGAGAAGCGTTCTCCTCAGCGCCATCCCTAACTTGCAGCTCTTAGGGATCTCCAAGACAGACAACCGATATGGAAGAATATGGGAAACAAGACAGGCAGGATGGAGCGTGGAGAAGAAGGGAGAAGTTTTGGGGTCACTGTGAGTCAGTGTAACAGAACCTTAGAAAGGCACCATCGCTGGGTTCTTGGAGTGCTCAAATAAGCCAAATCCGGCTCTCCCCACTGGGCTGAGAGATCCCCCCACCCTAGCAAAGAGTCTGATGTTCCCTTACTTGCAGGTCATTGGCTCGGTCCTGCAGGGCATTGGGAGATGCAGGAATGATGCTATCCTGGGCCAGCTTAGCCTCAAACGTGCTGACAATCTTGTCTGTGTTCTCAATCTGAGTCTCCAGGTTCAAGGCAGCCTTAGCCCTGAGGAAGGGAAAAACAACAAAGTTAGCTACACCAGACCACTTTATTTTTTCCTCTTCTCTCCAATTCCGCATTTTTAAGCTTATTTAACAGCAAAGCTTCTGCAGGCTGGGAACAAGCAGCGTGCACTCACAGCCCTGCCAGAAGCCAGGTGTGTTGTGCTTGACCGCATGAAGCATTGCTGGGACACACATCACTTTTGTGGACTTTGTACAGCTTTGTGGTATCTGACCACAGATTACGTGCAGAAAGTCCTGCAGGGATACCTTTGATGACGGATGGAAGGTTCCCAATCTCCCCTGGGCTACATGGCCCTCAACCCATATGCCCACACAGACCACACGCCCTTTGTTGGCACATCTGAGCAGCACCTTGCTCCCTTCATTCCCACTCACTTCTCATCGTACAGGCTGGAGAGCATGCTGACGTCGCTGTATTTGCTCCTGAGGGCGTTCAGCGTGACGGGGAGCTGGGAAGCTGAGGTGCTGGTGGGCTTTTTGGAAAGATAGGTCTCACACTCCTTCTGCAAGGCATCCTTGGCTGCCCCCAGGCTCTCAAGTTTCTTTGTTGTTTCCTGGCAGGTCAGATGGGAGCAGAGTCACTGAGCGTAGTCATAACAGTGCTGTTGCCAAAACGTGTCTCCCTCAGGGGTGGCTTTTGGGGCTCTGGGTGTGGTGGCCCTTCTCACGGGCATCCAGACTGCTGCTGTCTGGCAATGGTGGGGTGTGGGGAAGGAAGATGGAAGAAACGTATCCAAGCCCATCATCTACCAGGGCTGGGTAAATACCCATGGGTGAAGATGCACTGAACTACTTCTACAGACCAGAGAACTGGGAGGAGGCTCCGGGGCACTCTCTCTTCTCCTGTTCCCTTCACATCCACCAAGCTATTGACCCAAAGCTTGCCCTTGGATTGATTCCTTCTATGTTATTGCCTTTTATGCTACAGAATTGAGAGTAAATGGTGACAGCATCCCCACTATAAGAGTGAGGATTCCCCAAGACTGGCTGGTCCATGGCTCCAAAATGAATGGGCCATCTGGCTACAAAGCTGGGCCAAAGGAAGGGACTGCGTTTTTCTAACCACCCTATCCAGTCCCACTTCAAGGGCTGTAGTGTCTCCTGGGTATCTCAGGTGTCAGCATTGTTTTGGGCCAGTACCACAGTGCTTCCCTCCCCTCCCCATAGAAGCACCCACCTGCTGCTGTTTGATCCTCCTGGCCAGGTCATCAGTGGGGTCGGTGTAGCTCACTGGGGACCTCACTCGGTTCAGGACCTCCTTCTCTACCTGGACCAGGTCCTTGCCAACACGATCCAGGCTACCCAGAAGCTGGTCGGCTTGGGGGTCATCCTGGACTACAGGAATGCTCTTGGGCAGCACTGCAGTGAGACACAGCTTGGGTTCAGTCTCACTGCACATCTTCCCTCCCAGTCCTAGGACACGAGCTCTCCCATGCACAATCCCCAGAGCTCCAACTACTTCTCATGACAGGTAACCAAGGGTTGGCATTTCACCATCATTATCTCTTCATCCCATTTCCCTCAGGTAGTGAGCAGACCCAACCCCAAACTTCATTAAGGTCATGATAGGCACATCCCTCCATTAACCCTAAATACCCTACAACAGTCGATGGAGTGAAGATCAGACTCAGAAATCTGAGAAGGGCAGCAGAGAATTGAAGTGCACAAGGTTGGCAAGCTCTTGGACCCGAGTCGCTCCATCACTGCTCTTTTTGGGAGGACACAACGCATCCCAGCGCTAACCAGGCCGCCCAACACGTGCTTGGGTTGGCTGTGAGCACACATACCCTGCTGGCTGGGCTGCGCCGTCTCCTTCTGGCTGCGCCTCAGCACGCTCTGAGCTGCTGCTCGCTTCTGCTTCACCGCGTTCAGCTCCGCTTCCAGCCTGCAAGATCAGCTGTGCATCAGCAAGCACAGTACAAGCAAGTCCCGACTCAGCCCCATCTGCTGCGGGAGCCTGCAGCCTGCTGCTCTTATCTAGGAGGACGCTGCAAACTTTTTCTTTTCTGTTTGAAAGCCCTCAAAGTCCATAAATCCAAATTCCATAATGCAATGATCACACCCTCGTGGCTTGGGAACAAAACTCCCACCACAGACTCAGCCAGTGTTGCTGAATTTGGGCTGTGGGTAAATTTTCACAGCATATGAGCAGTGCTGATTTATCTGAGCACCCGGGGCCAAGAGCTCACGGCATTCTCCCCTCCTTCTGTGGGAACCTCACAAACCAACTGAGCAAACGGCAGTGAATGGTGGTTCATGGTTCGAGGAACATTTGTCATTCCCCCACTGGGGCAGGCAGAAAGGAGATTGCACAGATAGCTCCATCCTGTTTGGCAAGTCGCAAGCTGCAGTCTGATTCTGCAATGAATTTAGTCAAACCTATGCAAGTCACGTGTTTGCGTGAGGAAATCCAACCTGTCTGCCAAAAATGCTTTGACAGCAAGGTCTGTGTGGTGCACAACATTGAGGAGGAACGGGGACAGGAGACACTGGGTCAAATGGAGCTACCCTTTAATGGGGAGACCAGATGGTATTTTGTGCTGCTTTTTGCCTGGGGTTCAGGCAGTCGGGCTGCCGATGACCTGCACTCACCTGTTGACCTTGTCCGTGGCCTCGGGGTCTGGCGGAGGGATGGAGAAGCAAGCAGAAGGGGCCTCCTGGACCACACCAGTGCTGCTCTGCACCACCCACATCTCTGGGTTGCTGTTGTCCTTCAGGGTGTACTTGTCACCTCTGGTCAGCTGCACCTGGGACAAATCAAAACCCATGCAAAGGTTCACCTCTGCAGCACCAGGCACGAAGACAAGATCTGGAGAAGAATCCAATTCCTGCTTCTTCTGACGGACCCACCAGTCAATCTCTCACCTCTCCTGCATCCCAGTCACACAGGGTGTCCAAGGTGAGGGGCTGGGAGGAACGCATCCTGCGCAGTTTCAGAGGGCTGATCTCCTTGCTCCTCTTTTTCAGGTCAGTGATGCTTTTCTCTGCCTGCTTCACTGCCTTCTCATCATTCTAGATGAGCAGAGGAGACAGTGAATAAATGAAGAGGAAGGGATCGCACAGCAGTGGGTACCTGGGGGGGCATTTCTCCATCCTTGTGTGTTCACTATACAATGGAGGCAGGAGCTTCTCCATTCTTGAACCCTTGGTGTCCCCTCCTCTCCCTTTTTGTTATCACAGAATCATTAAGGCTGGAAAAGACCTCTAAGATCATCCAGCCCAATCATCAGCCCATCCCCATCATACCACTAAACCACATCCCTCAGTAAACTTATATCACCACTCTTCTCTGTTTCCTTCCCTCCCAGCACATCTGCCCTGGAAGGGACAGCCTGAGTTAACCTTTGGGGATCCCACAGACTCATAGGGTTGTTCCTCTTAGGGATGTTTCGATTTCAGACAAGGAGCAGAGACTTGCCAAAAGGTGACTGCATTCCAGTGTCAGAAGTTCCTGAGATCCCAGCACCTCTTGGCAGTGAAATGTATGGGAAGATCCCACACTGGATGTATCCCTACCCTCTCTCCTGGGCAAATGCTCCTTTCCATCCCACATCTCCCCCCTGAGGTCAGACTTCTCTCTTCCCTCCCTTGCTCGTGGTGGCACTGAGGTGGGAGGAGCTGCCCCAGGAGGGTCACTCACCCACCTCATCTCATTCCCCACTCTTACTTAGGGATGAAGCCATAGCATTTCTGTGCCAGAGATGCACAATTTCTTTATGTCTGGATGGTGCCAGCTGTCCTAAAGACCTCACCTCCAGATGGAGCAGCAGATCTGACACCACGCCAGGGCTGTCCTTGTTGAACTTGGTGTATTTGGTGTCCAGATCAGAGCTCATCTTCTTCAGGGAGCGGCTCACAGTCTCAGCATCATCCTGGAACTGGAGTCACAGGCAAGAAAAGTCAGAGCTGGGAGAGCATTACTGCCTCCACCTCTTGTGGGGTGCCTCAGTTCCCAGCTAAGCTCCCACAGCTCACAGAACTCCACAGCCATCCTAGAGCATAGGGTTGGACAAGGGCTGTCTATGGTGTGAGCTGTGCCAACGGACACGTACTGGGCGACAGCAGCAGACATTCTGACCACCCTGGCACAGCCATGTATCCCTGTGGTCTGTGCTCCCCTCCCTGCTTTTTACCTTCTTGTAGTTCTCCACACTTTTCAGTTGACTCTCCTGGCAAATGCAGAGATTCAGGAAGTTCTGCCACTCATTCTTCAGGGCTTCCTGGTGAGCCTGAGGTGGCACAGAATGTGACTCAGTGGGCTCCTCCAACCTCCTGGGGCACAGATTGCGTAAAGCATCTTCATTCTCTTGTAGGGTTTGGAAGGAGAGCCCTTTCCTCACCTGGATGGGTTTGACAGCGGGATGCTTCAGCTCAATCATCCTGTCCCCATCGTCCTGGAGGTTGTTGACAAACTCCTCCTGGCTGAGCAGTTCTTTGGACTTGAAGTCCTGAAGAGGAAGAGAAACTTGACAGGATGAGAGGTGATGGCCTTCAGTTGTGCCAGGGGAGGTTCAGGTTGGATAGTAGGGAAAACTTCTTCTCTGAAAGAGCGTTAGTGTGTTGGAAGAGGGAATTGCTGGAGTCACGGTCCGTGGAAGTGCTCAATAACCATGGAGATGTAGCCCCTGGGGGCATGGTTAACAGGCACAGTATGGATGGGCTGACAAGGCTCACCTCGTACTCCCGCCGCATGCTCTGCACGTCTGTCATCTGGTCACTCCAGTCCTGCTTCAGGATGCGGGTCTGCTGCTCCGTCAGGTAGCCCAGCTCCTTGGTGCAGCCCTGCAGGTGGTGGTACAGGCTGCCCAGGCTCTGCCCTCGCCAGATAGAAGCTTTCTGCAGAGGAGAGACAGGTGTTGGTGCTCCCCAGGGCCCCCTGCACTGCACATCCAACAGAAGAATCCCGGAGACCTCGGTGAGATAACTCTGCTCATTCCTATCTGATGGGGCTTTTCCCTCCCTCGCAAACAGGATGAGTTTGTCTAACCAGAATCCCAGGTGTGGAGCGATGCCCCAGGCAGTCTGAAAGCAGCCCCAGCTCTGCTACGTTTCTCACAATGGCGTTCCTCAATGTCAAACCCTACGGACCCAGCAGGCCAAGCCCAGGATGTTGGGTCACTTCTTTTGCTCCGGATTCCCATCTCCTCTCCGCAGTCCTTGTTATGGATCAGGACAAGCCTCAGCATTTGCAATCCCATAGGATGTTCTGTGGGATGGGGTTTCCTGCTGCAGCTCCAGACCAACGGCCCATAAAGAGGTGCAACCTTCACCCACAGCCCTCAATTTGCACCCAAGAGAATGAGGGACATGACTCCACCGTGCAACCCCAGAGGAAGTTCCTGCCCTGACCTGGACATTCCCTGCCCATTGGGAAAGGAATTACTCTGCTATGAGATCCCAATCTGTCTGGAACACCACCAAGATCCTTACCAGCAAATCCTTGTATTGGCTTTTCAGATCTGTCACATCCTGAGTTATAACAGCCAAGACCAAGAAGAAAAAAAAGGACAGAACAATAAGCTGTGATCAAAACACCATCACTGATAGACGCCGGGGAGCCGATTCACAGAACCACCTCCTTGGCCTCTGCCTGAGCTCCAGCCTCCTCCTGCCCTCTGCAGCACCATGGCAATTTGCACACAGGACTCAGGGCTGGGGTCTCAGGTGAAGCAGAGGGGGCAGAGGATGCCTTACCCTGCAGCGCAGGTTCTTGATCTGAAGGCCATAGGCTTCGATCTCCTTCTGGAGGATGTTGTGCTCAGCTATTTGCTTCTCCAGCTCTGACATGCCGGGGCCGTACTGTCCTGCATTGACTTGTTTCTGTGCAAATGAAGTAAGGTGAAGCAAAATATCACATTTCTGGGAGAAACCACAGTGCGAGCTGGCAGGGTATGGAAAGATCCGATACCAGCCTGGGAGGAAGGGAGGGAATCTCAGTGGTTTTTACCAAATTGGGCAGTCAAGACACCCAACACCTTACAGGTAGGTGTACCCTAGGATGCAGGGCTAAAAGTCCTTGAAGACACCACCTTCCCTATTCTTCTATCATGGCATCTCTACTTAATCCCCTTCTATTTGCTCTTAATCTGAATGGGTCAACCCAGAGGGTTCTCCAGTGGGTTTTAAGGTCTGAAAGGAGTGTTCTCCCATCCAGATCACTTGAGTTAGCTCCACCACCAAACCCATCACATCCCTGCGTGATGCTTGGGCACACGATGGCTGGCAGAGCCCTATGGGCATTATCAGATCTTGGAGGAGTTGTAGGGACATGGGGAAAGCAGCTGCTATTACCATCTTTTGGTCCAGAATCTTTGTCCAGTCCACCCTGGGCCCGATATCAGGGACGTTCAGTTTCTCATAGAGGTCCCGGTACTCTGCACACAACTGTGTCACACGTTCGTGGAGCTGCTGGATGCTGCCGAGGAGAAAAGGCACATTTTTGTGTGGCAGCGTAGAATGAGGAGAGCCAAGGAGTTGTTAGAGGAGCCCACGTTTCACCCATAAAAGTTTGTTATTGTCCTACACTGGCCCTGGGGTTCTCCATCACCAGGGGTGTCCCAAGAGTTACTTTGCAGGAGGTGGGAAGTCCTCCATCTCCCTGCTGGGAGTTCTCCATCCCACCAGCTCCCCCAGTACACTCACTCTTTCTCTATCTCGTTAGCCTGGGGGTGTTTCAGCCTCTTGGCACGGTCCACATCCAAGAAGAGGTCCTTCAGCAGCGTCTCTGCCTCCTTGAGGTTCCTGGCATTCTCAGCCTGGAACTCGAAGGCTTTGTTCTTCTGCTCATTGCTGACATCCTGGAGACCGGGAAAAAACAGAGAAGAAAAAAACTCTGATGCACAGAGCAGACACCTCACCTGTTACTGCAGGCACTGCACTTCCAGCCAAAGCCTTCCGCCTTCCCACTGCCCTGTGCCACGTCTCACCTGTGCGAGCAGGGACTGCGTCTCCAGGATGTCCTTCTCCACCTGGTCAGCATTGGTCTGCATGCGGGCAATGAGCACAGCCAGCTCATTGCTCGAGGACCTGAGGGTGGGAGCAGCACAACAGGCAGGTGGGGAAGGGCGATCTTCGTCATGGGGAAGAGCTGGAGCGGCAGCAGTGGGGTCAGCTGAAAGCCCCAATGGCTCTGCCAGCCTCCAGCAGTGCCGTGGCTGAGTTTGTCAGTTCAGGACAGCCATTTGTCACAGCCCCAGGTGACAGCAAAGCGTCACTTAGCATTACAGCCACACCAAGCCAAGCTCATGTTTCAGCTCAGTCCACGGCAACTGCAGCCCCATCAAATCTGTGCCCCATAACCTGCAGTGCTCAGAGAGATGCAGGGTGGCCCCAAGCCATACAAGAGGCACAGGGCCAGGGCTCGGTCGCTGTGTCCCTGAGCACGCAGGAGCTGCCCCCTCCCCAGCGGGTTACACAACATCCCACTCCTCCCAGCACACCTGGAATGAGGCGGCGTCCCATGAGCAAACACCTCAGCACCACCCAGCTTCCCTGCCCAGACTGTGCAGGGAGGAGAATGTGAGTCACCCTGCAATGCCCAGAGGAATTCGGCTCCCACTGGGGAGGAGCTCAGTGTGGGATCCTGGTACCCAACCTCCTGCAGAGGGTAGGTGGCCATAATGCTTCTTCCTGACCAAGGAACCTCTGGGATGCCCCAGTTCTGGGTTCACAAGGATGGGTGCATGGAGCAGCTTTGTTTAGAGCAAGCCACGATGAAACTATGGATTGAAAAATACTGCATGCTTGGAGAAGGACCCAAACCACCTATCCCGATCCCAGGCCACATAGAGAGGGAAGCCGACTTCTTCCATCCACGCTGACACCCACCGCACAGCCCCATCTCCATCCTTTGGGGCTGTCCCTCCTGTCCCATCCCACGGACGAGAAGCCTTGCCTTCCACCCCAAGAAGCCTCCCCACACTAAGAACCACAGCCCCACATTTCAGAGTGAAGATGCTGCAGGAGGGCAGCTAGCAGGAAACAGGAACAGCCACCTTACTGGGATAGCTGGGAACAGCACTCTGCTCCTCCCTAGGGCTACCTCGGGCCTACAAGAGGCACAGCACCATTATTATCATTATTAATTGGTCCATTCCTCACACCACTTTCTGCCTTCCAGACAATCCAACTGCACACAAGGGACAATGTCACTCCACAGGCGGAGGACTGTCCCCATCCCAGTACCTCGTTAAGGTGGGACCATGGCACCCACTCACCAAGCAGGGACAAAAAAGGGCTCTGGGAGCTCCACTGTGATCCCTGGGATGGAAATTGGGATCCCCAAAGGCACTGAGCTTGGCGTCACCAGAAGCACTCACTGGCCACCAAGGTGCTCTGAGGACCACCTGCAGAGCGTGTGCTGGTGGCTGGACACAGCTCATCCACCTTCATTTTCACAGCTGATGGTGGCAGGATGGCTCTGATTGAGCCCCAAAGCAATTAGCCTCCATGCGATGGTCCATGTCCCAAAACTGAGCAGGACCAGCCTGGCAATGCTGCAGTTCTTCTTCCAGCTGCCGTCCCGCACAGCCCTCTTCTATGGCTGTTTGCCATTGGGTTTGGTCCCCGTAAATGGGGCAGCTGGCTGTGCACGCCTAGGGACCCCTGCAGGACCCCTCTGTGATTTCCTCAGCCTTTCACCCCGAGATTCCTGCAGAACTGGTCCCCTGGCACTGGGAAACGCGAAACTGCTGAGGGAAGGTGGAAAATAACCCTGAGCAGAACCCACAGCACAAGGGAGGGGCGAGCGCACCGCTCTCGTAGTCACTGAGATTGGAAAAGATCTCTGAGATCATCCAGTCTGACCATCCCACCACCAACAGTGCCCAATGGCCACATCCGCACATGGGATGGAGACACATCACAGCTGGGATGAGGACGTTTCTTCCCTCCTGATCCCATCTCACACCTCCTCCCTGGAGCTGAGCAGATCTGCACGGAGGAGGATGTGGCCGTTGGGTTCTTGGGGTGCAACCTGAGCTGTTTGACCCGCAGCCACCAGGATGGATGAGTGCAGCCACCAGCAGAGCCGTTCCTCACCCATTTTTACCATCTGGGAGCCCAAATTGAGCATCCCTCCTGGAAGCACGCTTGGCAGGCTAGCATCCCACCAACCTCACTCAGCGAATCCTGGGATCCCAAATCCCGTCTGCCTCACCGATGAGCAGAGCCTGCTCCACTCAAGCAAGGAGGTTGCATTTGTCCTCTTTGCTCCTTGCTGCCAAAATGAGGATTGCTGCTCAACTAGCAGTGCTCCAAGTTCATGTTCAGGCACTGCACACCCTGAGAAACACCACAACCAGAACACAAAGCCCACCAAAAATGAGGGCAACACAACCAGGGCCACCACAAATCCCAGCCAATCCCAGTGCTGTTGCCGACCCACCACGAGCGACGCTCTTAGGGCAGCATCCCAAAGCCCTCCACCTCCCACCTCCCCCCCTCCCGGGTCGTGGTTGACGGCACACGAAGAGGATGGCACTTACTTGTTGGGTTTGGCTGGAGAAGCTCTGCTGGGGGCATTTTTGCTCGGGGAGCCTTTGCCCACCGCCTTGAACATGCTGGAGAGGCTGCGGCCGCGATGCTGGAGCTGTCGGGGCGGCGGTGCTGCAGGCTGCGGGGATGGGACGAGGGACTCAGGGGAAGGAGGCAGAGCCCAGGAGCGGCTCTGGGAGGCTCCTCCCCGCGGAGATGGAGCTGCATGAAAAAAATGACTCGAAAAACCAGTTTGGGGGGGGGGATGGAAAGAGCTGAGCCCCAGAGGGAGAATGGGAGACCTCGCCCCGGTGTAGGGAGCGTTCCAGTGCTGCGTCCCAGCAGAGGGACTGCGCCTTCATAGGGGGTAAAAGTCCAAAACTGCAGCTGAGATGCTGCGGCTGTGGGCACAACTCGACTCACAGACACACCGGCAATTTCAGGTGCTAGAGAGGCTGCAGGAGCCCTACGGACAAAGCCAGCCAAAGCAGCACCACCACAATTGGCAGAGCATGATGATGCTGGCGTGGGTTTGTGCTGCTCTGCCCCATTTCCTACAGCCTAAAACAACCCAGGGCCAAAAGCAAAACCTGGCACCCACCAGCCCTTCCCAGCTGACCTCTGTCCTTTTAAACCAGCACAAAACGAATCCCATCAGAAGGACAGGTGCACGGGACCGGGCTCTGTTGCAGGGCTCTTTGTACCCACGGTTTTGCTCTCAGACAAAAGCAGAGCCTGACCTCCCCCCGGTGGTTTGGTGATGCTGCTGATGAGCACCGCTGCAGAACCAAGGACGAGAAGCAGCACAGCGCAGTGGGAGCCGGGCTTTGCTGCAGGAACCCCTGGCACAACAGCGGTGCTGCAGCTCCCAGCACCCATCCCGCCACGTTCACGCGGCCCCTGCAAGAAGCAACAGGCTGGGAGACGAGTCTGACCCGTTCTGCCCTCACCACAGCCACCCACATCTGTGCCCGCTTTGGGCCCCAGCCCAAAATCCGTGGGCAGGAGCATCGCAGCTCCTGTGCCAGAACGCAGCTCTCCTAAACCACCCGAGCGGCACCACGAGGGCTTTGGGATACAGGGCCCCACCTCTCCTTGTCTGTGTTCCCCGTGCAGCCAAACCTCACAGACCTCTCTGCTGGGGGAGGTGAGGGCTTAACATGGCTCAGAACGGACTGCCCCCAGTTAGAACTATTTGTCCCTCGGGATGGAAACACGTCTGCCTTCTCATTGCCTCCCTGTGTCCCTCCTGAGCCCTTTCCACACTCCAGTTCCCCTTGTTTCGAATTTCTTCATTTTTGGGATAATTCCCCTGGGTCCCTTCTACAAACAGTGCCAGGCCCTGGCTGTGCAGAGATCCCATTTGTCAGGCAATAAGGCCCGTTCACCCCACGCCGTGCTGATCGAGTTCAGCAGCCCAGCACCTCTGTTAGCTGTAGGGAAGAAGTTCTGCACGGAGATAACGCTCATGGAGATGCCGAGCTGCTGCATCCCGGTGTCAGGCATGCTGGGAGCAGCCCACGCAGTCAGCAACCCGCGCTGCAGCCTCACCTGTGCTGTGTGCTCAGGGGGATGAACGGGGCTGCGCGTCGGGGCCGCGTCCCGCATGCTGTGCTGCCTCTGCCAACAGCACCGCAGCCGGAGCGAGGATGCAGATGGGGAGGGCAGAAGGCAGCTGCTCCTCTTCCTTTCCAAGCGTTGGGTGGATGGATGGAAAGTCCCAGCTGCGCTCCTCTGCCTCTCTCTAAATACAGGGCACCATCTCCCCGCTCATTAGCGGCTCCATCCCAGGGCAATGCTCACCCCGACCCCTCAGACATCAAAAGGATGCACTGCCCCAACCCGCAGCTCCCTGATCTCATGGCATCAACATGCGGCTCCTCAGAGCTCCCTGCCCTGTAGCACCCATTGCTTTACCCTCATTTTCCTCTCCCCGGGAGCCAGCAGGGCGGTGACAGCAGCACTTACACACACACCGAGGGCAGATCCTCACGACACCTCGCCTGCACAACACGTTTTGTTCCACAAACAGAGCGACTGGATCTGAGCACCCATCAGCCAGCCCAGCGATGAGGGGCAACGAACCCACGGGACGAGCGGAGCTGCTCTCAGAGCACTGCTTGCACACTGCCTTGCACCAACCCCACCAACCTGCAGGGCTCAGGGTGGCACTGATTGCACTGCCCAGTGCGGCCCAGAGCTTCTCGTGCTGGAGATGGACCTGTGCAGCTCTGTGCTGGGGCTGCCATCACCCCACCCTGTTCTGAATACGGCACATCCATCCCTCAGCACTCACCCTGAGCAGCCAGGCACTGCCTGCCCCCATTAATTGGATGCACTGAGAAAATTAGAAGCTCTCCCTATGGAAAAAAAAAGAAGAAAAGGTGGTTCAGAGGCTTTGATGCTGCTCCTCAGCCATTCGGGCTCCCTGCGCTGACCATGGCATGGAGCCACTAATTGTGTTTCTTGCGTGGGGGCCCTGGGCAAAGAGCTGCAGCTCCGTGCGTGGATGGGGAGCAGCAGCACAGATCCCCAGAGCAAACAGACCCAAGGAATGGCACTGCCTGGTTTGTGCTGCAAGCTCTGCAGCTCCAGGTGCCCACCAAGGCTCCTGCAGTGATGCGACTCCCACAGCAGCAGTGACTGTGCTGGCTTACAAAGCTCCGAGCCGCTCCCAGCCATCAAGCAGCACGCTGAGCTGACCTCACCTTAAGGGCGAACCCCCAGAGCACCAACCTTTGCTGTGCCAGACCCAGGCACAAATCCCAGGAGAAGAGGGACTGCAGCAGTGACCCACGCAGCCAGGAGCTGCTCAGCACTTCGGGTCAGAGCAGGGACAGGGAGAAGGCAGAGGCTGCAGCCACAGCCAGTAGCACAGCCCCAGGCTCAGCACTCCTCTTATCGTGTTCCATACTTCCTCTTGGAGCTTCCTGTTAAGAGTCTGGGGGCACCGGCCTCGCATCCTTCCCTGCTCTCATCAGACCTCCCTCTCTGCTTCTTCCACAAGCCAACCCACCTCCACCTTTTCCTACGTGCTTTGGAACAACCCATGCATCTCAAATCACACCCTGAGCCATGGGGTGGGCAGAATCACTCCTGCTGTCAGAGAATGGGGATTTCCCAGCCCTCCATCTGAGCTGCTGGTTGAGCTGGTTGTGTGCTCAGAGGGCGACAGGCACAGTTCCACTCACCTGGAATGTTTCCACTCTGAAGCATTGCAAAGCGCTGTGGGTTTGTTGTAGTAACAACTCTAAAACACCACCTTTAAAAACAAGGAAGATTGTGTTGTCTAGGAGCTCCCAGGTCAGACTATTCCCATCCCACATTACCTCTCCCCTGGTTCTTCCAGCCGCCTGCTTTGCTTGACGTTCATCATTTCCCCTACTGACATCCATCCATCAGCTCCTCAACACCAACCTGCTGTCACTGGGCCCTGGAGTGAACGTGGCTGAAGGCACCACCTGACCATGGCAGCCCTCAGCAGCGATGGATCCCATCTTCTGATGGATGCAGCCATAGCAGGCACGAGCTGCTCGGCCCATAATAAAACAGCACTGTGAGACCAAAGGCACCGCACTGCACAACTGACTGAAGGCCATCACAACCTTTTGCTTCCTGCTCGAGGGCACTGCCAAGGACTGCATGGCATGGGAGGAGAGAACGCCCTACGCAGCCAACAGCAGTCTGACCGAGGAGCTGAACAATAAGGAAGCAGGTTTCTACCATCACCAACCCGCACTCTGCTCCGTGCTCCGGTGGCACAACTGAACACACACCAGAACCCTTCTGTTCTGTACAAACATTTCAGACCTGTCTGTGCTGCTCCCTCACAACTCCTGCTGCCCGCCCCTTATTTTTGCCATTCCAGCCTTTGGTGTCAGGCTGCCTCCGAAGCCTCCGTCCTCTGAATGCTCAGAGCGCTCAACCAACTGCACGCCTCACAGGTCAGGAAAAGGACTTTATTTGTTTGCAGGTTCCTTATCTGCATCCAACGAATCAGTTATCTTCTACACGATGCTTTATGTTGCTCCTGGCTTTCTGTAACAGTGACAAATTAGAGTGGTGGCAATACCAGTTTCACTGGAATCAATCCAGGCACCACAGACCTGTGGCAGGAGGGCAGAAAGGAGCCTGGCTCACAAACAGGATGACGGCTCTCAAACTGATGGCAGAAAAGCAGAAGAGAGCTCAGATTAAAGCACCACAAAGCCATCAACCAGCTGACAGCTCAGTTACTGCATGACCTCTCCTCGTGCAAAGGGAAACTGGCTTCATGGGAAGTCTGCCATCCAAGGCTGTTCTAGAAATCATCACCCGGTGAATGAACAGCCCTCAGTGCTTCATTTCCACAGCTCCCCTCTGCTGTGAAACCCCCTGCTGTATGTGGGCTAATGGAACTTGCCAGAACACCAAAAATCTCCACTGAAAGAACTGCACACAAAACAAGAGGCTCCCCCTCCTCCTCCTCCTCCTCTTGAAAGCTGCTCTGTACTCTGAGAACCCACCTATCAAGCTCAGAACAAAGCAGAAAACATTCAGCTTGAAATGATGGGAATTAATTCCCCTCATTCATCATTCCCACAACAGTCAAATCATTTAAAGCCATTCTTCTGCTCCCACCCCTATTAACTGCAGTGCCTAAACACAGAGACATGGCACAGTGCAGACAAGGCAGGCAGAACAATACAGCATTCCACTCCCAGCTGCAAACACTGAGAACCCAAACGTGGCTGATGAGAGCTTCCAAACACTTTATTTAGGACCAGTTCTGCCCATGTGCTTTTTTTTTCCTCCCTCCCCCCTTCCCTCTTCAATGAATGCGATTATGAAGTTACTGGCATTCTGGAAGTGCCCATCACCACAGCACCCAGCTGCTTCAGGAGAACCAAGAGCCAACACTCAAGAACCCAGCAGTCGCTTAGTTCTGCTGTGGGGCTCATCTACCAGCAAAGGATGAGGAGAAAGCAACAGGCAAGGTTTAGATCAGAGATAGAATGAACACCCAGAGCCCCAGCTTCCCGTGAAGATCAAGCAGCTATCCCAACAGCCACCCACAAAGCTGCAGCTTCCCAAGAAAAGCCTTGCAGCAACGGGTTTGATACTGCATTTAGTCACCTAACAGAGCGTGGATCAACAAAGAACAACCCTATCAGCCCCAAGCACAAACTCCAGTTACACGCCAACACAACAGGGGTAACCATTAGCATTTGCTACAAGAGTTACCATCCTTACTGATAAGGAAAGAGGCTCTGGTTTGTGACTGCTGAATGTTAAACAATAAAGAAATTTCTCTTGACGTAACTATACATGATCCTCAGCAGGGGCTGGGAGCTGAAAGGCAAGGAGAAGCCCCCCCTGGCTGTTCCCACACTGTTCCAGTGTCGCCTCATTTCCCCATCACACCCGAATTTCTGGAACAAAATCCATGCCAAATAACAGTGCAGGGGGAGAATCAAGTTATGCCTTGTAAGTGAACGTGTACCGACCCCCAGCACAGCCACCAAGCACACTCCAACTCCTCCGAGCAGAATGCCAGGTGTCTGTGCTCCAAATTATTTTCAGCTCTTTATAGTGTACTTAAGTTTCTGAACAGATTGCTTGTCTTTAATACACCAGGAGAGAGTGTGAGTGCACAGACATACACACAGAACACGGGGAAGAAGATGGCAAAGCCTCCCCCTCTGTTGGTTTCAGGTGCAGATGTTTAAGTCCTAGAACCTCTTGGAGCTTCTCCTTCAACACAGATTAAAACCTCTGTTCCTCAGAGGGGTCCTGGTTAACTTTTGAATCCAAAGATGCCCTTTATGTATCCCGTGAGGCCACTCTTGGCCTTCTGCTCCACCTTGTCCTCCAGAGGTGGGAAAGCAACATGATTAAGGGCCAGGTCAAAGAACAAGGGTTTGCATGGGATGGGCTGGAAGCCCGGAGGGAAGTGCACGAGGCTGACTTGCTTGCTGACTAGAGAAGGATCCAGACAGAAGGTCTCAAACCGTTCTGAGAGTGGCTGAAAGAGAGCAATGCAAAAAGGCAAGTTAAACACAGCCCACGAGCCCACCAGGCACAGAGAAATCAGCAGCACTGACCAAAGCTGAAAATCCCACGTGTGACAGCTTGGGCCCTTGGGAATGCTTTGATCCCCTCCCAAAGCCTTGCTCTAGATAACCTCCTCAAACACAAGGAGAAAGCTAACCAAACAACAATACAAAGCGGCACGTAGGAAGCTGCAAGCTGTTCCAAGCTGAGGAACTCCACCCTGTCATCCACCTTCGGCACTCACAGAAGGAAAACAAGACGACGAAAACCTCTCACCCACTGCAGTCCTGACAGAGCTCCAATTAACCTGACATTTCTTGATTTCAAGAGACACTCAGGTAACAGGTTTAAAGCAATATTCATTAAAGAGCACTTCTTTAATTTGACAGAACTCTTAGCTCCTACCTTGCCATCCTTGACCTGAGACGGAGACTCAGTCTCATGATTATCATTTGCATCTGCAAAATTAAAGAAAAGGTGCTAAGGATAATAGACAAGATCTTCAGCTGTTCCCTAGGCTGAGCTGTGTCCTTGCTTTCTGGGATGTACAAAACAACATTTGTGGTAGAGGCAGCTTGCTTTCTAGACAAAGAGAACCACGCAGATTGAGTAACAGCCCCCACAGCACTCCAGTGATGGAGAGCTTCTCCATGTCACGGCTGCAGGAGCTCCTGAAAGAAGCACCAATTTGAGTTAAGCAAGAGCTGATGAAAGACAACACCAATAAGAGGCAATAAAAGACAAGGCAGTTTGTCACTTATCTTTATCCAGCAGCAGGCCCTGCAAAACCAGCAGCTCAAGAAGTCACAGAGTTCATCCACCCCCCTCAAGCTCCCCTAACCTGGTCCACACTCACATTCTTAAGCACTTTTCCCAGATAGGCAAATATAAGGTAAGGTCAACGAGAGCTGGTGCTGCTGTCAAGGAAGTGCTACGTACTGAACCCAATTTGTTTGCAGGAGGAAAATTAAACACTAAACAAAGTATTCTGAGCAGGTTACCAAAACAGATGCATGTCCTGAGGAAGCACATTTGCAACTCCAGGCAGGGAGCAAGATGCCAAGCGTCCAGTCAATGGTTGCCTAGCTGCACTACAAGCAGACTGAAAAGCTGCAACTGGGAAGAAACCATTTTCAGGAGCCTCCATAAGTCAGAGTTTATGTGGAAAGACACTTGAACTTCAGAAATGAACTAAAAGAAATTGAACAGCTGCAGGAGCATTATTCAAGACAAGTTATAACTCTGGTACAATTCTAGAACTCACCCAATATAGCTGCTGCTTGCAAGGAGTATTTTTCTGCATTGACTTGAGTGATCAGATCCTGCACGTCAGGCAGCTCCTAGGGCATGAAAAAAAATGAAGTGCAAGGCTGAGACACGCCAGAGTGAGGGCAAAAGTAAAATCTGACAAGGGACTGAAAAATTAAGTGCTAGAGCTAATAAGCCTTTCCAGAAGAGGACAAACTCCAGGACAGCCCTTAAGAAGCCACAAATACAGCATGACAGAAAGCATGGAAAAGTGCTAGGGAGCTCTTACAGCAAGGCCACCTCCTCCAAAGCACACGGCCTGTCAAAACATCTCCACATCACTACAAAGTACAGCAGGTCACGAAGTCATACTCAGATTATTAATTTTGCCACTTGAAGATCAGCCTTGAATTTTAATGGCCTGGTGCCTAATTGACAATAAATACTGGGCCAAGGCTTTCTCATTAGCTTCAGCTCCACTCTGCACACAGCACTGGGTTCCTACCTTCAAGCTGTTTGTAAAAGCTCCAGCTCCTGACTGAACTTCACCAGCGTATTTCAGCACTCTTTCATATAAAACCAGGGCTTCACTCCACTTCTTGACCAGTACATAGGACTGTGCAATGAAGAAACACCTGCAACAGTGAAGAGTGTCCCTGACGTGACCGTGTTTGTTATCCATACCTTTCACAACTCAAATCCCTGATAACAGAGCCCATTAAGCACGTCTGGCCAGCTTCCCCTCAGCAACCACTCTTCATTTCACAAAAGGGCAGAGGAAACTGCATCAGAGTCCTGTAATGTGCATAAAGCCTTGGGATAACAACCTCTGAATGTGCAATGCCTGCTGGAGGGCACCTGGCTGTTTCTCAGTCACCTGTAAGCTTTGTACACAAGCGTCTTCAATCCAATCTCTTTTTGGAAATTCTTGTCCTCTTCCAGGCCAGGAAGCTGTGTCAGTTCCACGAGGTTCTGTGCAAAACAGAGCAACAAATTCAGGCGTTGTTTTCCTCTGGAATCTGGAAAGCTGGCCCTTTTAATACTCAGCACTGCACTCCCATGAACATAGTTTCCAGTTTTCTAATTATCAGTATGCTAATCTTACAAAGGACACTGACTGAAACTTGTACATGTTTGCCCTCAGGACAGATTTCCTGACACAAACAGGAATCAGGACAAAGACTCCTAAGATTTCACATGAAGTAATTCTTTCCTAAGCCTCCTTTCCCATTCAGAACCTCCTGAGCCACGGGCTCCCACAGTTAATTGAAAACATATGTGAGAAATGGAGAAACTGCTTATGAAGCACAAGCACAGGGCTTTTTGAGCTGCTGCTTTTTCCAGCCAGCAGAAACTACGGCAGCTGTATGAAACAGTCAGAAAAACTACAGGAAAACTGCATGGGAGGATAAATGGGAGGGAGGACAAAGTGCAGGGAGGACAAAGTGGAGGCAGGCCGTTCTGCACCCACCTGCAGAATGATATCATAAAGGCGGATCAGGTCCTGGGGCCGTGGGGTGCGTTTGCCATCCTCTTCTGAGCGCTGCTGCTGCAGCAGTGCCTTCTGCAGGGACTTTGCCATGCTCTCATTGCGCTTGATGGCGGTGGACAGCTTGATGTAAGTCAGATAACTGCAAAGAGATCTCATTAGCGGGCTGTGGGAACTGCTGGGCCATGGCTCTGTTCTGAAAAGGCTCCTCCCCCCATCCGGGCTGATACTAGTAGGAGCAGAACCATCTGAAAAGTCAACCTGGAAGTCTTAAGTAAAATCCTTTCAAAGCCACATGAATCAGATCTTATCTGCACAGTCATCCTGTGAGACCTGAGAGGTCCAAGACAAAAAACCCTCATAGAACAAAACAAACAGAAATAAAACACTGACACGAGTGTGATTTCTTCACGCTGGCAGCAGTGTTTGCCCATTACCTGTGTAAGTACTGTATGTTGGACACCTTCCCAGAATCACCTTCCAGAGAGTGCTCCCGTTGCTTCTGTGGAAATCAGGGACAAAATGCTGTGTGACAATGCTTACACAGGTTGCTGGTGAAAGAAAACATCAGGAACAACTCGAGGGTCAGGTGAATCACAGAGCTGAATCAACTCTGCACTGTCATTCACTCTTGCCGACCCTGAACACAATCAGAGGTGATAAACTACCATGGAAATTTTTAGTAAAGAAAGTCAAAATAAAGATTCTTGCTGTTAAGCAAGCTAGACAATAATGAATCAGTCCCAGAGCAGAACTACATTTAGAAGCTATATTAGCAGAGTTAAATGTAGGACTGCTGATGTTTGGTGCTTACCTGGTCTGGTTTCAGGTCTTCCCGCACCGCCTGAATGGCGTCTCTGCACTCACTGAGCAAAGACTCAAACAAACGTTCCCTGGTCTCCTCATTTTCTGCCTGAGAGGGGAGCAGAATGAAGACATTTGTCACACATTTCTCTCTTTCGCATCCCACAGTACAAGTGTTAACAGAGGGGATGAAAGCAAGTTCCTCCCAAACGACGGCATCGACACCCAGGGCAGACAGAACCCAACCTGCAGTTCTGATGCACTTCAGGAGACCAAGTGCCAGGAATTGAACAGAAGCTGTAGGGCAGCTGGTCAGAGCTCCACAGCACTGCAGGCCCAGCACAGGCAGCTCTGCTCACCTCACCCTGCAGCTGCTGCCATCCCAGCAGCCCACAGCAGCTCTGAGAACTGCACAGGTTGGGCTGTGCTGTGGGAAAGGCCCAACCAACAGAAGAGCTGAGCCTTACTGACCTGGCAAAGCACCAATGCAGATTGCTCTTGTTATGCTGATTTAGCCTTTCCTCTCGTGCTACAAACTCCTAGATGACTATCTTTTCTACACTCCCACTTGAGTGATGCTCAGTGGCAATAATTAGTTTGTTTGAAGCATTTGGTTTTTTTTTAAGCAGGCCTGTATTTCAGTAGCTGTGAATGAGCTGTTAGGCGTTTTCTGCTGTCACACAAATCTGATCAAAACATGCAGAAGTTTTTGGCCTCCTGCCCCCCAAAACAAGATTTGGAAACACCTTCGAAGAAAGCAATAACAAACTACCACTACCACACAAAAAAACCAAGGTGAAGCCTGATTTCTGCCAAATGGACTGGCACAGCCAATTAAACAACGTGCCCCAAACCACTCTGACTGATCTGGCAAAATGAAACTGCCCAGAAACAAATCCCAACCTCACCAATTGTAGGAATGATTAACCTGGGAAGAGCAAAATTTAATGCAGTGAGCTTGAGACTGGCCAAAAAGAAAACAAAAACCAACGGCCCAAAGACATTTTGCTTGTATTACTTTCAGAAAAGCTGCACAGCTCCCTCTTTTCAGAGCTTAAGTTCCTGTGAAAAACTGCTGAGCTTTACCATTGACAGCCTCTCCTCTGGTAAGGTTTGCAAACCTAGGAAGGAATGTTATTTTTTTGTTATTTGCCTCACAAAGCCTCACCTATCCTGACCTAAAAGGGAGGTGGGGGGGTTCTTGGGGTGGTGTGTGTGTGTGTGTGTGTGCTGCAGGAACTTCTGAGGTGGGATGGACTACTGAGAACAACCAGAGACAAGTCTGGCAGCATTCTCAGCCTCACCCAGCAGAATGCAGCCATCTCACTGCACGCACAAAAATGAAAACAGACAGAGATCATCAGTCAAGCACAAACAGGAGAGGGCTGGGCCATGCAGTGGAACAAAAGCTTTCGTTTCTAAGCAGAAATTCCTAAGGTGAAGCAGGTTGTGCATGGAAATACGTTCGTGCTCTGATTTGCAAGATAGCAGAGAGAAAAACTGAGAAACAAGTGCACCTGCCTAGGGAGAACCAATGTGGCTCTTGAAGTCATGCATTCAAGTCTACAAAAAGGATGGCAGAAACAATTTTAAGCTTGGAGTTGTTTCTCCAGTTGCCAACAAGACACTGGAGGCTGAGAATCTCTGCCTTTCCTCAAAGCACATCCACCTGTGTTTGTTTCTCAACGAGCTCTGAGGAATGCTGTTGATACACGAGTTTCTGCTACTCCTCTGAGCTGAAAGGTGCCAAAGATCCCAGCAGTGACAGCTCATGGAGGTGAAGCTGGACTGTCCATCACAGCTGACCCTCTGACTGCAGAACAGCCCAGCTCCAGCCCTCTGGTAACATAAATACTGATCTCTGTGTTCAGCTCTCACCACTGCTAGTTGTGATGACACAATTCCTGTTTACAGAGGTTCCAAGGACCACAAAGCAAGACTACAGATTTCAGGTTGCTGCTCTGCCACTGCCTTATAGAACAAAGAGGGCAACTTCACTGACACCATCCATCTGCTGCTCTCACAGGATGGGAATTAAAGCAGGGAGCAGGAACTCTAAGCTGCACTTCCACCTGCTGGCCATACCAGTGTATACCTACTAAAACTGTAACAGCACCACCAGTCATTATAGCCTGGCAAAACTAGTGAACACTAATGTTTCCTACCCTACCTGTCCTATCAGACTGCCTCCTTACTACTATCTCCTGCCCCTGTCCTGCCGTATGCTTTTGTGAGATTTTCATTTTATCATTTAAATGAGTATTTATCCTCATTTTTCTCCTGTTGATGTGCAGTTTTTTGGTGCTCCACAAAGTCCATCATCAGGGGCAACAGCTGCTGCTAAAGACCTCTGCAGTGCCTCCTCCAAGATGCTGTCTGCAGAACAGACCATCTGGACACCACAGAAAACTCTTGGCTGCAGTATTAAAAGCGTGCACAGTGTGTGCTTCTGGAAGAGTTACATTCGAGATGAATTTGCCTCCTGCCATTTACCAATCATCTTCCTGCTTTGGAAGATTTGCTTAAGGCAACAAGAGAGTGCTCTAAACTTCAGAGCAGCTACTTCATCTGGCAGAAGTGCTTTTTGTTGCTGGAAAGAGGTGATCCTTACAGAATGTTTCCTTCTGCTTGTCTTCAGTTGGAGCAGCTGAGCATCATACTTCTCCACTTTTAATTTTAGCCTTTTGACCACAAGTTTGAGAAAAGGTTACAGCCCAGGCATCAAGTTTTGTCTCACAGGGTGAAGTAAAGAGGACAATTAGAACAGACATTGGAGATGGTTCCTGACTTACCTGGACAATGGCAGCCTCATTGTCTGCCAGGCCCAGCAAGAAGATCCTCACTTTGTCTATCTTCACAGGAACAGTTCTTCCTCTCCACTCCACTTCACTCATTGTGGCTGCCTGCTTTGCTCGAGTTTGGGTAATCAGTGCCTGTGGAGAATGGACAGAGATGATGAGTCCAAACATAACGAATCCAAACTTAAAGAATCCAGAATGGATTACATTGAAATCTGAAGCCTTCTCCCCCCACTTCCCCAGGAGTGTGGCTTCCCACACATGAGCTTACTCGTGCTCTCCTGATATGCACTGGCTCTTAGTGGTGTGCTGCAGCAATATTTATGCTCAAAGAAGTGATGTTTGCATGCTTGGGTTCCAATATTCAGGAAGTTACCTCCAGTTTTTCAGCAAGAAGACCTTCAGTGCCACCAGACCTCAGCCTCATCTGCATCAGCTCATTCATAGCCGACTGGTCACCTGTAAGATTTAACACATCAGGGTGTATTTCATCTGAATTCAGAAATTATTTTAATGGATAACCAACACACCTTATACTGGAGAACTGGGGATTTGTGGGCAAGAAGGATACACATTTATTTTTATTCTGACTTCATATGCAAACTACTAAGAATTAATATTTTGTCTTAAAGAAAAAAAACAACCTGGAAAACTGTGTCTGTATCTAGGCTTGCTCCTATGTCACTTAGAGCAGTATTTAGAAGCCAATGTTCCCTTCCCATGAGCAAGCTCATTTGTGCCTGGAGGTGAAGCAGCCACTTCCCTTACCAATATTATAGGCACAGTAACGAATGTTGGGAGAGATCTCCTCCACACGCTGGTTGTACAGCACAGCTTGTTCTTCTGTGAAAGCATTGGCCAGCTTCTCATAGATGGTCCTAGCAGAAAAACACACATTAACACCACAGTGGGATGTCCATAATCTGGAGACTGCTACTCTTCAGTGGCACCTCCTGGTTGAATGCAGTCACCTGATCAGCTCACAGCTACTGCACGTGCAGCCTTCAACCCCATGCTTACCCCCATGCTGTTTACTAAAAGTGAGGGACTCACTTGCATTTGTTGAAAGCCTCCATTGCTGCTTTCCACTCCTGGTGCTCAAAACGAAGCATCCCTGTGAGGTAAGCCATGTATGCCTGCAGACAACACAAGGGTAAGTGAGCTGATCTTCCCACGACAGCCTGGTCTTAGCATAAAGGCTGCTGTGACATCTGGAGTAAGTGATCATCCCTTACCCTTGTTGTCTGATCTTCCCACAGAAACAAACTCATTTAAATTACACGTTAATGCCTAAGGAAGGGTTTTTTGTTGTTTTGTTGAACTGACATTGCTAAGGAGATGGAAGAAAACATGTTTCCTGCTTGTTATATAACCAACACGGCCCACAAATGTCACAAGACATCTTTTTCAACAGCAAACCACAAAACAAGCATTTAGCTGAGAACCACTGCAACCCTTATTCAGAGTCCAGGCTCACAACACAGCTGCTTTCTGTGTTCCAGCAACTGAAGCCACAAAGCTTATATTCCTGGTGTCTACCCTGGGACATCAAAGAAGCAGAAAACAGGTAAGTATATTTATAGGGCTGTGATGTATCAGCCAGGCTGGATGTGGCTCTGGGCAGCCTGGTCTGCAGGTTGGTGACCCTGCACATAGCAGGACGTTGGAATAGAATGAGCACTGTGGTCCTTTTCAACCCAGGCCATTCTATGACATGATTCTATGAACTTATTCCCTACCAATTCTTTTTACTGTTGCTTTTTCAAGTAAAGACAACCACTGGACACACATAAACAACTTAAAAGTCCTCAGCCTGGCTGGTGTCACTGTTACTTCTCCAATCCTAGCAGCTGCAAGAACCAGTGAATCCAAGCATGGAGACATCACCTGATTCCAGAAACAGCCCATCCTGATCACCTACTGCCAGGTGAGGACAATCTCTTCACCTAAAATCCAGAAGTTCCCTCTTTGGCTTGAGCTGTAAAACGAGACCAAAGCATCAGTGAATACCTGAGCTTCCAGCTTTGTTTTGGCATCCACTCTGTTACTCTCACACAGCCTCTCCAGCTCCTCAGCATGCTTCACAGCCTTGCGCAGGCGGGACAGCAGGTGGAAGCGTTTGCGAGGCTCCGTGTTGGCCTCCTGTTTGAGCTGCATGGCGTAACTCCACGCTCTCTCTGCATCCATCAGAATCAACAGCAAATACCTGCAGAGAGAGGAAGATTTAATGAGAAAATGATGATGTTGAAGCAAGTACTGCCACATCGCTGACAGCTCTTTGCCCAGTGACCCGTGATTTGGCCAACAGAACTTTAGCTTGGCTAACAAAAGGCATACATTTTTGTTTCTGCACTTTATGAGGATATAAACTTGTATTATCCTTATCTCTTCTTCTGTATTTCTCATTACAGAAGTGTAATTAGTCAAACGAGGAATGCCCCGTCCCTGGAGGTGCTCAAGGCCAGGTTGGATGGGGCCCTGGGCACCTGGGCTGCTATGAAATGGGGAGGTTGGTGGCCCTGCATTGGTGGGGGGTTGGAGCTTCGTGATCCTTGAGGTCCCTTCATCCTCTGTGAAGAAGAGATTTTGATACAATTCTGTAGCAGCACAAACACTGCTAAGAAGAAGCGATCTGTGATCTCAGGTTGCTTTTCAACCAGGCTCAAAATGGGCAAACACATCTGTGAGCCCCACAGCTAAGGCTGCAACGTGTCTGACTTAACAACACCAAGAAAAGACAACACAGCACATGTTGCAAGTGTTTCTAAAAGCTGGGAAATGAGCCCAAGCCCCTGGCTATGCCCACATACCAAACAAGCACTCTGCCAGGTGTTGGAAGCCTACATAAAAACTGCAAGCTTTTGTTCAAAGGCAATGGGCTCTATCTCCTGTCACGTCCTTGCTGGCTGCAGCACTTGAATTATCAGCATTCATACGGCTCCCCTAGCTGCATGTTTTTGTAAGCATTTCCTCTTTAATACCCAGGTAATCTTTACTATGAAAAGAAGCCATTTCAGTGACTGGGAGGTATAAAAAAAAAAAAAGAAAAAAAAAAGGATTGACTATTGCTGCTCCTTCCCCATTTATTCACAAGATGAAAGCAGCACACGAGCAGTTCCCCTCCCCTGCACAGCAGCCAGAGCATTCATCTTTTATTAATATCAACAGCACAAATGTCTTCATAGAAATACATCTACATATGCTGCACAGAACCATTTTCCACGACGCCCACATGAAAACAAATGCTCAGGAAGAAAGCAACCACTCACTAACACAGGATTCCAGCCAGCAGCCATACCTGTTGTCTGACAGAATCTCTTCTGTTACTTTCTTCCCAGTGAACTTGTGCCTGTTCCCCATCTTGAAGTTGAGGGTTTTTCGGAGCCGCCTCAGCCGCCGGGAGCAATAACCCCTAAGGGAAAGAAGAGGTCAGTCTGGCCACAGTTGTGCAGATGTCTGCTGATGTTTCCAATCAGAAAAGGAAAGTCGCCACCAA
Source organism: Centrocercus urophasianus (assembly GCF_019232065.1). Lineage (NCBI taxonomy): Eukaryota > Metazoa > Chordata > Aves > Galliformes > Phasianidae > Centrocercus > Centrocercus urophasianus. Next base: position 4,361,613 of record NW_024884989.1, on the reverse strand, counting down.
AGGCTGAGCCAGGCATTGTTTGTACAACTCAGAACTTCATAAGGTGAGAGGTGTTTAAGAAATGACCTGTAAAGCAGTGGTTAATAAACAGAATAAGAGCGGGAGGACACGCAACAAGTCTTGGTCTTGAAAAATCAGAATAATGCTCTCCCTGCTGTCTAACTTTATGCTCGCTCATTGTGTGTTAGAGCACAGTGAGGTGTCAGCAAGCCCTTAAAAAGGAACTCCAAAACAAGAAGCAGTATTTATACTGCTCAGTGGAACAGTCAGAAGAATTAGGCTTCATTAGGAAAAAGACACAAAGCAACTTGACAAGAGATGTTTACCTGGCACACTGATTTTGCTGACTGCTACAGCAGGTTTATATTTCAGTGTTATTGTGCCAATAGAGCAAACCAAGTCACAGCAGCTGTGAGACAGACAGCAACTCCAAGACATCCATGCTGCTCACTCACCTGTACCTCTGGAAGTCCCCATGTCGTAAGCCATGCTGCTGCTGGGATTCCTTCACAATCTGAAGGACTGGGACTTGTGTTAAGGCAGGCTGACAGTACAGCGTGCTATCAGTTCTACATTCTATCCCCAAAGAATGCAGTAAGTTCCATTAAGCAAATACGCCCTCAACAGAAGCTGGTGGAGAGCACCCAAAAGCTCTTCAAAGACACAAACCCACAGTTCTAAGAAGTGACTGAAAGAATCATCTCCACTGCTTACCTGGAGCTTTTTGTCTATCGTGACAGGCAGGACTAACACATACTGCAAGCATCTCTGTGTACAGAGGACCACAAGATCCTCCTGCTGCCATACTTTGTTCCCAGCTAAAAAGGTTAAGCATCTGGGCCAGTGTGACTGCCTGCCCTACCTACACCTCAGCACCTCCCATCTTATCTGTGACAGTTCACACAACTGGAACAGGGCAGCCTTCCTGCCCTTAAACATCCCATCTCTCAGGAAAAGGAGACGTGTATTATAGAGTGCTGAGCAGAATCACTGCTGCCTATCAAAAAGTCTCCACAGCTTAAGCACTGCAAGCCTGCATTACTAAGAGTTAGACTGCAACGAATAGGAGGGCACACATTCCTCACTCCTGCTGCCTGCTTAAGATTTACCACTAGACATTAGGAAGAAATTCTTTACTGTCGTGGTGGTGAGACACTGGAACAGGCTGCCCAGCAAGGCTGTGAATGCCCCCTTCCTGGAAGCACTCAATACCAGGCTGGATGGGGCTGTGAGCAACCTGGCCTAGTGGGAATTGTCCCTGCCTACAGCAGGGGGTTGGAACTACATGATCTTAAAGGTTCCTTCCAACCCAAACCATTCCAGGATTCTAAAAAGATTTTTTTCAAACTAATTCCTTAGCCTGTGCCACTACTTCCTGAAGCCATATCCTCTATTTAATTCACGTTTGCTGTCTTAGGTTTTCTCCCTGACAGTAATAGAGAAGCTATGGATGCCCCATCCTTGCAGGTGCTCACAGCCAGGCTGGACAGGGCCCTCAGCATCTTGATCTGCTCCAGTGGTTGGCTGCCCTGCCCACAGCAGAACGGCTGAAAATGGATGATTTTTGAGGTCCCTTCCAACCCAAACCACCCTATGATCCCACTACAGCAGTGGCTGGCTCTGCCTCCTGCTCTGCAGTCACACACCTCCTAACATGTGCCATATGCTGACCTGAAACCCGCAGCCTCGTTTCACGTGGATCACCCAGAAGGTAAAACTCAGCCCGACCACAGCTGTGCAGCTGGACAGATTTCACACACACACACACACACACACACACACACACACACAAAGCCGCTTTCCATGCCACATCACACTTCAGAAACTCAAATCCAGCAGAGCTGCCGGCACACCCGTTACGTTTATCCACTGCTGCCCCCTCCAAGCATTAACATTGCGACCACAGCACCCAGCCTGGCGCTCAGCTCTGCTCCGAAAGCTGACGTGTACCTGGGAAGGAGCTGCGAACAGAACAAAGCCACCATTCAAAGGGCCAAAATCAAATCCAGACAGAAGAACTCAGCCCAGGCCACGCAGCCCCGCTCCCCTCACCCCTCCCGGCCCCTTCTCCCCGTGAGGAAAGGCGCGGATGCTCCCCGCTCGGCGCTGAGGGAAGCGGCCAGGCCCGACCCCGCCACGTCCACACCGCCCCGCAGGGCCGCGCCTCCTGCATCCCGCCGCATCCCACCGCATCCCGACGCCGTTCCGAAGGATACTCTCCAACCCCAGGCTGTCACTGAGGCCGTCGCTCCGCGTCCCCGCCGGCCGCTCGTTCTCCTTGTTCTCCTCCGCCCCGCCGCGGCCACCCTGCCGCTCCGCCGCCATCTTGCACGCGGGCCGCGCTCGCCGCAGTGCATTGTGGGCCGGGGCAGTAGAGCCGCGCGCAGACGCCGTGGCCAGAGCGGCCGCCGCCGCGGGGGCTGATGGGATCGCGGAGGACCGCGGCAGCGCCGGGCGCGGCGGTCGGTTCCTGCGCTCATCCAGTCCACGCGGAGCTCCCTGTGTCCTGCGCCCTCCTGTGCCGGCCCCCGTCCGCCCGCTGCTGTTCGCTTTAACGCGGGCCCCCAGCAAAACGGGTGCTCTGCCCTGCCGGGCAGGCTGATGCTGACCTCTCCTTAGTGTGGTTTTTGGGGTTTGGGTGTTGAGATTCTAAAGAAGAACTGCTCAGCCGAGCTGGGTCTGAGGGTGTAGGCTCAGAAGCAGGTTGGGCACAGGAGGCAGAGCTGCAATAAGGCCTGGAAGGGCACCTTGCTAAGCAGAGCGCCCAGGGCAGGGCACGGGCTGCTGGCTGTGTGCTCAGCCATAGCCCTGGGTAAGCAGGCCATGCCCACCGCAGCCCCACAGATGCCTGTTTTTGGGAGCAGCCCCCTGGGGCGATGCTGTCCTGGCCTCTCACTGCCATTCTGGGACTTCTTCCATTCCCATCTGCCCAGGGAGCCCCCTTCCCATGCCATGGGCTCAGCCTGCTGCTGCGATACAACGAGCTATTTTTGCTCATTGCCCCTCCACGGGACTGAGCTGTGGCCTCCGCTTGCCGATTTCAAATCTCTCATTTCCTCTTCTGGATAGGAAGACTGAAAGGGGAAAAACAGCCACATTCTCGTGCTGCTGCAGCTTTTTGCTGCAAATCTTTTTGCCCGACCCCCAGGTCAGCCAATTTCTGCCCAAGTAATGCATCCACGTCTCGAGCGAGAGGAAGAATTTGTTTTGCAATTTCTGTGTGGGATCTTGATAATGATGTTTGTATACGAGCCTGCAGGCTGCAAGTTACACCAAAGTTTGGGAAGAAGCTGTTATGTGTCCTTGCACCAGTGCCTCAGGGCTGTGAGCATCCCCTGGTGCACCAGCACTGCCAGCAGGGGTAGACTGGGGCATCCATCAAGCTGATGGAGAAGCTGCAGAGTGGGTTAATTGTTGGAGTAATTGATGCATTTAATGTTTCCCTCCACAGAAACAAAGGAAGGCAGCCTGTGGGAAGGTGAAGTGTTCTTGGAGAGCTGATTGCACTGAGCAAACTGAGACTTCCACTTGTGAAGACTGGGAAGGAACAAAGGCAATTTTTGCAGGCAGGAAAAAGAAGAGACATTAAAAAGATTTGTTCTTACTGCAGTGTATTAACCTTACACCCCCACCGTAGGGAGGAAAAATGGATTCTCATAGAAACCTTTACTCATCTCTGCAGTGTTCTGGTGCAGGGACCTGGCTGCATGCTGGGCAATTTACCCATTTGCAATCTGAGAGAACTCCCATTCCTAAACCCCTGCAGCCCCAGCTCTCAATAACCAGCTCTTGTGCTGCAAAAACCACCTGAGCACTGGGGGCTCTCCCTTTGGGATGCGCAGCCCCATCTCCCCCAGATCCCAGCACTCAGGAGCTTTTGCTGTCCCACCACATCCAGCTCCCCAGTGCTGTCTGGGGCAGCAAGCAGGGCTGGGGGTGCAGATTTCAGTATTTGTCCCCACGGAACAGCCTGCGAGGGGCTGGGCTGGAGCTGCCACCGCCCCGGAGCCCTCCTCCTCCTCCTCCTCCTCCTCCTCCTCCTCCTCCTCGGGGGGAGGGAGAGCACGGAGCAGCACAGACTGGCTGCTGGCTCCCGAGGAAGACGGAGGCGAAGCTCTCTCGTCCCACCTGCACCCTCCTAGGATTGCTGGCTCCTTGGCACCCCTCGTGCTCTGCGTGGCCCCCTTTGGGCATCCTGGTGCACCACTCTGCAGTGCTCTTTGCGCTCCCCCTTCTCCACGCACCCCTGGCCATGAACGGGTCGGCAGAAGGTTCGGGTGAGGGCTGGCATCCCGAGTCGGTGCTCATCCCCCTGGCATACCTCCTCATCTTCCTCGTGGGCACCGTGGGCAACTGCCTGGTGCTGGCGGTGCTGCTGCGCAACGGGCAGGTGAAGAACACCACCAACCTCTTCATCCTCAACCTGGGGGTGGCTGACCTCTGCTTCATCCTCTTCTGCGTCCCCTTCCAAGCCACTATCTACACCCTGGAGGGATGGGTGTTTGGGTCCTTCCTGTGCAAAGCCGTCCACTTCTTCATCTACCTCACCATGTACGCCAGCAGCTTCACCTTGGCCACCGTCTCCCTTGACAGGTAGGAAAGGGGATGGGGGATCTTGAGCAACGCAGCATCCCCTCTGCCAAAGCCCACGCAGGCAGGAGAGGGCAGTGAGCACTTGTTGGGGGCCCAAGGAGCATTTCCCTGCTTGTGGGTGCAAGGGGATGCGAATGCTGAGGGCTGGGATCCTGCTGCAGGATGGAGGAGGGTGGGATTGGAAGCTCCTGGTGCTTTCAGACCCCAAAGGTGAAGGATCTGGTGAAGGATCCAGGGTTGGAAGGATCCAAGGTGAAGGATCTTTGTCCTAAGGCTGCAGCAGTGGAAAAGGGGATGGTGAAACAGTGAAGCAAAGCTCTGTCCCTGTGCAACACCGGCTCTTGCTGGGGCTCTTTGTCCACTAAATAGCTCGCAGCCCTCAAGGAAGAGAAAACTTAGGGATGTTTCAGCTTGGACACAGCTTTTTCCATTTTCCCCTTTCAGGAAGGAATAGCCAATTTCCGTCCCTGTGGTGTTTCTCACTGTGGCGACTGTCCCAGCCTGCTCAGCAGGGGGTGCAGGGAAGGCAGTGTAAAAGCTCTCTGCTTAAAAGCAGCCTATTGCCTCACCCTGGTCTATCTCAGCTCCTGGCACCGCAAGCGCTCCCAGTTCCAATCTCACAGCAGCCAGAGGGGATCTGGCTCTGCTCAGTGTGAGACCCGGGGCAGTTCCCTCAGAAAGCGCTGGATGTGTCCTAGGGATCCTGAGACAGGAGGGGGCCGTCCCTGCCTGCCCCCAGGAGCAGATTGGGTGACAGCACAGGGTTGGAGAGGAGGACGTTCTTCAGCCCGCTGTGCTGCAGAAATCCCTGCAAACACCAGGCAATTGCCGATAGCCCCGGGGAGCTCAAGTCCATCCCTTCAGCTCTTTTCCCAGCCTGATCTCCATGCCTTGCCCAGAGCTGCAGCTGCACCCCTCTCCTTTCCCACGCAGGTACTTGGCCATCCGATATCCCCTCCACTCACGGGAGCTGCGGACGCCCAGGAACGCACTGGTGGCCATCTGCTTCATCTGGGCACTCTCCTTCATTTTCTCGAGCCCTTACCTCAGCTACTACCAACAGTTCCAGCTGGCCAACCTGACCGTCTGCCACCCGGTCTGGGCCATCTCCCAACGTAAGGTCATGGATCTCTGCACCTTCATCTTCAGCTACATCATCCCGGTGCTGATCCTCAGCCTCACTTACACGCGGACCATTCGCTACCTGTGGAGGTCTGTGGATCCTCTCCAAGAGATGTCGGAGTCCAAGAAAGCCAAGAGGAAAGTCACCAGGATGATCATCATCGTGGCCGTCCTGTTCTGCCTCTGCTGGCTGCCCCACCACCTGCTCATCCTCTGCGTTTGGTTCGGGTATTTTCCCCTCAACCACGCGACGTACGTCCTGCGCATCCTCTCCCACCTCGTCTCCTATGCCAACTCCTGTGTCAACCCCATCGTCTACGCCCTGGTCTCCAAGCACTTCCGCAAAGGCTTCAAGAAGATCTTCGTCTGCCTCTTGCACAAGAAGGCAGCCAACAAGGTGCACGTGGCCCAGGGGACCAACACAGTCAGCATGCTGGAGGCAGAGCTCAGCGAGGTGACTCGTCTCAGTGAGGCCGGGCCTGGCTGCTCCTCGGTGCGCTGCAGGGCTCAGCCCTGGGGGGAGGCAGAGCAGGGGGGAGGTGGGCAGAAAGCTGGTGGCTCCTTCCTCACCTTCCGTGTCACCTAGCAGCGCTCCCTTCACGCTGTATTTGCAGTCTCCTGCAGTATGGCGGGCCTGGGGATGGACCGCGCGTTGAGTTTGTGTCAAATCTTCTCCTTTTCCCCCCTCAAACATCAGAACTGTTGAAACGATGCTGATTCCTATGGGCTCAGCCAAAGAGCCAAGTGTAGGATTTGCAGAGAGCAGGGAGATCCAAACTCCTAGTCAATTTTAAGGTAGGATCACCTGTTCCTCTGCTCCCTGCTGCATCTACACCCGGTCACTCACGAGAGCTCTGACCTCCAACCACAGCAGCCTTTGGCTTTCAATGTGGTGCAGGCGAGGCCCCAGAAGTCTACAGAGACTGTTGGGGGGATGGAGACTGGGTGCTGGGGCCTCTTGGAAGAGGTTCCAGTGCCAGGAGCGTCAGGTGAGACTGGGATCAGCACTGGGGAAGTGTGAGCCCTTCAGGCAGGGCTCGGACCTGAGGCACTGGCACTGCCCTTCCCACGGGAAAGAACCCACGTAGCCCAAGCATTACATCCCCAAAGAGCAAGGCTGGGCTGCAGGGCCCCACGAGGTCCACGTGCTCCAATAAGGACCTAAAGGCTTCTATCCTGCAGATCGTGTCACCTCCCTTAGGATACCTGCAACCCCCTCCTCCATTTCCCTCCTGCTCAATGCAATTGGGGCTGGGATGAAGCTACTCCTTGCTTCACTTTGCTTTGCTCACCCCTGGGGTGAGGGATGCTAAGGGGCTGGGGGAGAAATCATGGGCAGAGGTGAGGACTCTTGAAAACACAGCATTAGGACACCCTGTGGGGGCTGTGACCCTGCAGCCCCGCTCCTCCTTGGTACTGCGCTGTCCCCCTTCCAAGGCTTTGCCTTCCCTCCCCTGCTCTCAAAACACTCATTTTCCCCCACTGAGTGTTATTATAATCAGCTTCCTGTCCCCACGTGGAGGGCCAGAAACCAGCCCCTGCCTCCTATCAATAGCCATTATATTTAGTCTAGGCCTGCTAACAGCATAAGTCACAGAATGTGATTATATAAACAGCACCATTACTCATATCTGTATTTACCACCCCTGCTGAACCCTTTCCAGCCAGGGAAGCGTTGCAGCAGCCACACCAGCTCAGCTCAAAGCCTCCTCCTGCCCTCAGCACCCTGCACCATGGGGTGCAGGGGACAGAAACATTGTCCCACCATCTCCTCACTGTCCCAATAACACGTTCCCCATGCTGGCAAGGCTGGGTGCTGATGCAGAGGAGACAGCAGTGATAAAAGGAAAGCTGTCCCCCAGGGAGCTGCTCAGGATCCATCTTCAGCTGGAGACACGGGAAAGCATCGCTGTGGTGCTGCAGTCAAACACAGGATCAATACATGCACTATGTGGAGGTGCAAAAATATCAGCAAAGGAAGGACAAGCAATCTTCTAACAAGAAATGATTTAGTGAACAAGGAAAATGATTTGCAGAGACTTTCAGCACATCCATTAATTACATTTAACACAACCTTCCCAAAAACCGACTCCAGTGACTCACGGCTGCCTGGCTCCCCTGGCTGGTGGGTGCCAGTAGAGCTGGGATGGAGCACCCAGGGATGGAGCACCCAGGGATGGAGCACCCAGG
>NW_024884989.1:4317206-4353698 GCF_019232065.1 Centrocercus urophasianus | reverse complement strand
GATGGAGCACCCAGGGATGGAGCACCCAGGGATGGAGCACCCAGGGAAGGAGCACCCAGGGAAGGGAGCTGCACTTGGAGACGCAGCACATTCTGCCACTACCATCCCTGCTTTGAAAAGCACATCCCAAAATTCACATGGATCTGCTGACCTCCTTTTCCAGCAGCCCAAGCCCACTCTTCTGACACCTCCTTGCAGGTGGGATTTGAGTTAAAGTCTCTTGCTCCTTGTGATCTCTACTGTGCGACATATCCGCCCCTGCCCTCCCTGTTGTATGGATCCTCACCTGCTGATCCATAGCTGCTTGCTTACAAGCAACGAGATGGAAGCCTGTGCTGGCTGCTGGATCATTACACCATTTACAGGATGGTGCAGAAATAGAGCAGATGCTCCACTGCCTCTGTGACTGCTGCCAAGGGCTTATAAGCAGCACAAACCCAGAGAGGTGGGAAAGCCTGGAATCAAGCATCTGGGTACAAAGGTGCACACAGAAGGAGGGGAGATGCCACAAGCAAGGAGAAGCAGATGCGAGATGCTGAGCCCCAGCATCTTAAAGTTAAATAAAATGTAAAGGTTAAAGTTTAATAAAAGTGAATTCAATGGGGAGAAGGAAATAAATAAGCTAAATTCAGCTTTCACCAAGCCCAGCAGAGCTCACAGAAACAAGACTGAAAGCTCAGGTTAACATGAGCTTGCCAGAGCACAGTTTTAATGCTGTTTTTCCAGGAATTGCTTTTAAATGCTTACCATGTCAAATTTCCTGCCTGGTATTGCAATGGAATCCAGGGGGGGGGCTGAGGTTTTTGAGCCCCCATCTTGCTTTCTGCTGTACCTGACTGCCAGCAGCAGGAAATCTGCAGGGATTCTGTCCCACGTCCCCATCCCTGCTGAGTTTGACAAAGGCCTGTTGTTTTGGGGCAGCAAAGGAGGATTTCACCAGAGCAGGAAGCACTCCCAAACCCCAGCACAGCCCTCCAGTCTGGCCCCCCCCGCAATAAAAACAAAGTTCTCCTGAAGCAGATCTCCAGCCCCTCAAGTCCAAATAGTGGGAAACAAAAGCATTTGCCCATGGGCATTAGTGGATGCACTGTCAGCCAGATCAGAACCTGGGGCTGTAAAGGAGGAAGAGGGAAGGGCCTTAAAACCAGCAGGATCCTTGGAGGAAGCAAGGAGGAAAAGTGTGTCAGGCCCAGCAGCACTGTGCAGCTTTCAGCTGTCACCTCTGCCAGCAGTCTCAGCTGGAACCACTGCACTGTTGGCAGGGTCACTCTTATTTAACGTGTTGCACACACATTCCTTACCATAAAAAGCCAAGGAGCACGCAGTGCTGGTCCTGAGCACCGTGCAGAGTTGGCCACTGCTAGAACCCTCAAGGCAGCCCAGAGGGGCGAGGGCTCCTTCCTGTACACCAGGTTGCTAAGAGCTCACCCAGCCTTGTCTTCAGCACTGCCAAGGATGGGGCACACAGCTTCTCTGGGCAGCAATGCCTCACCATCCTCCAAGTGAAGCATTTCTTCCTAATATCTAATCTAGACCACCCCTGTTTTAGTTGAAAACCATTCCCCCTCGTCTTATCACCTAGACTCCCTGACAGAGTGCCTCTCAAGCTTTCTCGTAGGCCCCTGCTAGGTACAAGGCTGCTAAGCTCCCCCCTTCCTTCCCTCAGCTTTGCCTGCAACCATTCCAGGTGAATCACTTTGTCCTGGAATCAGCTGCAATAAAGCACATGTTTTATAGCCTGAGCACATCAACAAATTCCACCCGCTCTCCCAGAGAAAGAAATACACATCAGATCACTGCTGTGGCAGAAACAGATCCAGAAAGATGGAATCCAGATCATTCTGGTGAATGTCAGAGCGTGCATCCAGCATGCTTGACACTGCACATAACATGTGCCAGCAGTGCTTTGCTTTATGCTTAAAAACACTCTGTCCAGGACCTGCCAGCCTCAGAGAAGCTCTCAGAGCTTGCAGAGGAAAAACAGACAACTCTGAAATCTCAGATTTCCTCAAGCATTGGAGATCAGAAGGCAGGGAAGAGGGCTCTCAGGTGGGTACTGCAAACCCAAAGGGCCAGGCAGACGTGACTGAGATTTAAACCCACAGAGTGGAGCAAATCTGGGCTGGACTTAACCTCTCAAATGGCATTGCTGCTGTTTTATTGTCTTAAAGGAGTTTTCTACACCACCTGAGTGTTTCAAACCATACTTTAGATCTAGGCTTATAATTAAAAAGTCAGGGGTTTGGAAAGGCCAAGAGCTACCTGAGAACAAGTTGTCTGTGCAGGCAGCAGCCCAGGCTCTGCCATGGCAGGACCTGTGCTCTCATCCAGGCTCTAACATCCAACTCTTGCAACATGAGAAGAGAGATGCCCTGGGTCAGTCTTTATCCATTGGCTCTGCAACCCCCTGGGTCAGGCTGCTCCTAGCACACAGCCCACCTCGCAGCTCTGAGGCAAGCTGTGTGGAAAAGAAAAGGCAGGGTTGGTGAATGCACAGCAGCAGAAGGGTTAAAATCCTGCTCCCTACCTTTCTACCACCTGCTCTCACTCTATTTCACGCTGAGGTCTGCCCCATTGCCTCCTCTCCTCCTCCTCCCCCCCCATTCTGCTTTGCAGTGCCCCGATGGTGACACAATGGCTCTTCCATTGCTGGGCTAATTAGGTGCCAGCATACATTCAGTTCTGTAAACACACGCTTAGGTGAATAATGGACTTGCTCCAGATTGCAAAGTAGCAGCTATTGTGAGCACACCTAGCTCTATGGAAACCCCTATTTCAAGTGTTCCCATAGGGAAATGATAGATAAGACCCCACAATGGAGCAAGAGCAGGAGTGAGGTGGGAGAAGGAGGACTGAGAACACAGAAAGACAAACATGCTCCAAAGCTCTGAAAGGCTTTGGTGTGAAGATGGCCAAATTCAGCTTCCATAGTCAAGCCTGCAAGTACCACTCCAAGTCACACTGCTGGCTGGACTAGTGCCCAGAAAATTGTGCTAGGGAAGCAGCATTTGTTTCTCATGTGATACTCAGAGGTTTTATCAAGAGAATGGACTTGGCTGCTTGCAGGAAAGAGATGCATCAGGTACCAAGACAGGGTACAAAGAAGAAGTGGGAAGAAGGTCCTCTGCAGACATCACTATGGAAACATTTTGACACACGTTCTGCCTCACATCAAGGAGCAGCAACCAGTCAGGATGCCAAGGATCTCCCTCTGCTTCTCACTGCCCTCCAACCTGACTGCAGCATGCTGCTGCCCTTTCTACCATGGCCTCACACAGGACAAAGAGCTGCTACTGGGACAGCTAATGAAGCTTTGGGGTAAAACATTCCCTGCACATAGCAGAGCTGCAGGTCTGCTGAGCTCCAGCACTGACAATACTACACCTCAGAATGATCATCTTGCCTCCTTACTAAAGAGAATGAGAGTTAAGAGCAACCAGGGGAAAATCCTTTGGTATCCTACAGAAATGTGATTCCCAAAACCCACCAGGGAAGCAGGCAGCACAATTCAGAGCTTACAGCCTGCTGTCCTAAAGAGAAGGACTGTACCAAAAGGATTCACACACTCCCTGTGTCAGCTGTGCATCGAAGTTTGAGTATTTATGAAGGAGCCTGAAGATGTACAGATATAAATCAAGACACAGCACTGCAGTGCACACCTTCAGTATTTGCTCAGTATCCAAAGAAGACAAAGACAGACAGGAGGTTGTGTGTCCACAGCTTTATAAATCTGATAAATACAAGTATAACACCCTGCCCACAACAATGGGGTAGGGGAGAGGGGAAGGGAGTCACAAAGGTTGCTGAAAGAGCACTGACTTGTACTTGGCAGCTGAAGAGTACAAGTTGTGGGTTTATGCTGATGTGTCAAACAGCTTTTCAATCATCTCTCCCACCTGGTCGACCTGGTATTTGATGTACTTCTCAGGGTTCTTGGTGAAGGGCACATTGCTATACCTGCAAAGGAAAACAACCCCCAGGTAGCAAGCAAATGGAACAGAGCAAAAGACTCATTAACTCTCACCTCCTCTTCTCCACACTGAGTGAGGCTGCTCCCACCTGCACCCTTCCTCTGCCTGAGAAATCAGCTCCACTCCAGCATTTGCACTTCAATCTGACAGGATATCTACAGTGGGCCTCCTGAGGTTGACATGAACAATGTAAAGTGGCTCAAAGCTTTGTGCTAAGTAGAACACCTGCACTCACTGAGCAAGGAACCAGGGTGACAAGCAAATGTTGACAACTAATAGAACTCCCCCTGGGGGACATTTTAACGTGCAAGATAGCAAAGCCAAGACAGGAGAGTAGAAAAGTGCCTTACCTCTGGCTAGCCTAGGCCCCAAAAACTCCATAAATCCACAGAAGAGATGACAGTGTTGCAAGAGGTTCTCACCTGCTCAGGAAGGCACCATAGGACTCTTTCACAATGGTTTTCTGTGCCCGCCGAATTTTGTCCCGTTGCTCCACGTCTGGGATTGCCCAGGCTTTCTGGATCTTGCACAGCTCCTCCAGCCCATCATTAAAGCCCTGCCCAAAATAAAACCTGGTGAGTGTCCCAACTGCAATCGTGTCTCTACTGCAGTATTTTTCCCCTCCACTGGTGATCTCCACTGGACAGGCCTCCTCCTTAGGCAGATCTTAGTTCAGTCCTGTTTCTCTGTCCAATCAGCCATGGGATGTTCCTATGCCATCTCTTCCCTCCTTACCTTAAAGCGCTCCTTGATCATCTGCCTCTCCTTATCCTTGAGCTGCAACAAGGAGGGAAAGAAGTAAAAATCCAACATCATGGTTTGCCCACAAATTCCCCATCCAAGTGAAATCCCACCTGTTTAGCTCAAATTTGTCCTAAAGCAGGGAGGAGAAAAAGCTGCAGTGTGCAGTGCACCCTACATACAGCAACTGGCTTTTGTCTGAAGTACGTTTAAAGAGGGTAATTTTCAGCCAGAACAGGCATAAAAATAGACTTCTCTATGCTTTGAGCCCCTTCTAAGGAAAGGTATCCAGCTTTTGCAAATCCAAAAGAGCAGTATTTGCTCAAGTGAAAAGACTAGAGGCAGAAATTAGAAAGACTTGTGTTAATCTGGATAGGGGAGATTAGAAGGCAGTGCTGTTCCCTCTCTTGTCCCAGACACAGCATTCACTGCACACAGCAATACTGGCATGAGATGTAACAAAGGTTTCTGGGACTTTTTGAAAGTGACAAAGGACAAGATTCTGGCAGTTTCTATCACCTAAAAAACATCCTTGTCCATCCTCTCACCTTCACTCCTGGTTGAAAGACAGGCAGATTTCTCTCTGAGATGTAATCTGTCACCTTTAACCAGCTGAATTCAAAATGAGATGGGAAAAGAACAAAGAGGAGTTAGTAATACCTCACCAGAGCTATTATGCTCTCATCCAGGACACAAAGGCCAAACTGGATTAAAGCACCCACCGAAGCCTTCCACAGTGACCAGGTTCTAAGTTAGATCAATTGCTTGGCAAACAGAATATTTGGGTTTGGTTTCAGACTAGTTTCTGGTTTAGGTGAATCTCTCCCACCCTCCACCAGCACTGACCACGAATCTCTCAAGAAGCTCTAACAAAACCACAACAAAACTGAGGGAAGAACTGAGGGGATGCCAGCTGACCTGCGCTGGTAGGTCTGGATCTGCTGTTCAATGAGCTCCCTGTAAGACCTCTCAGCTGTCTTCTGTGTCACAGCTACCAACTGGATCAGCTCAGACCTGGAACAAGAACAGAAAACATGAGGAAGCACACGAGCCAGCTGCTATCAGCAAGATCTGTGCCTTTTTACTGTAAGGGGACCTTGAAATGCACAAACTGGGAGACAGGAGCTACTCCAAGTTGCTTTCCAAAGCACCACTGTCAATCCTCTCAAGATGAAAGGATTCTCTGCAACATAAGGCATCTCTGATGCTTTCATCTTCCACTCTTCTGTAACATAATGTTTATACGTAGGGCAAAGTTTCAAAAGAGCAGCTTCAAGAACTCAATGTAGCAGAGTTGGGACAGACGTGCAAGCAAACGCACTCAATACACCAGAGTCTGCTTGGAAACTGCACTGAGCATCAGCCTAGACTTCAGAGAGATTAACTGCAATACATACTTACTTCTCCAGAGATTTCAGAATGTAGTTGTAGTTGTTGTGCAGAAAAATGGCACTCAAAGCTGGGTCTTCATAAACCTTGGATTTACTAAGAAGGTTAAGCTGCAAGTTGCCCAGCACTTTGCCTTAAAGAGGACGAAAAGTTTTGCAGTGAGACTTTTGTTACTGAAAATTCAGAGTGCTTTGTGCTGTTCTTGGGAATCCACAGCAAAGCAAATAGCACAGCCTCAACTAAATGTACAGGCAAGGGTACAGCCATTGTACCTTGCAATCCAACAAGCTTTACACAGATCTTTCCTCAGCAAGTCACCAAAACCTCCCAGTGAACGAGTGCTTGGTTGCAGCTGGCAACACAGAGCAAGTTCCAGGTCCAGCATGGGTGATCAGGCTCAGCCTCACCACAACACAGGTTCATCTCAGGGAACCTGACAGACCTGACCACCATTGCAACAGATCACCACAAGGCAGTACTGTGAACTCACCTGATGGTTTTACTGTTAAACAGAAAGATTTTACAGAGACCCTCCTGCACTCAGGCAGGACTGAAGGTCCAAAGAACAGCATGAAAATAGTTTAAGGCAACTGATAATCAAAGCAAAATGAGATTCTGCACTGTACTTTGTCTTGTCTGACTTAACAGGACAAAACACCCAGTCCAACTATTTCTATCCAACTTCTGCATAATACTCCAGCTCAAACATGGAAAGATCACAGAGTGGAGAGTACTCTTCACCCAAGAAGTCAAATGCAAAACAGCCCATGCAAACGTGGGAAGATGTGCACAGTACTCACAGATGTAGGTACTCAGCAGCCGCCTGCTGAACTCCGAACTGTAACTACTAGCTGAAGAGCTGGTCTCTGAAAAGAAAAGAGTCTCGGGCCAGTTAACATGCAACGGGAAAGAGGAGGGCACATGTGGTCAGCCTGATCCTATGCAGGCAAGCCCCTTCCCTGTTGCTACAGAATTAGTGCTGAGCTCTTGTTGTCAGTGACATTAGCTCCCTGCTTCAGTAATGATCGTCAGTGGATTATCCAGGGTGAGGATGATCCTTGCATCTGCATCAGGTGCTGAGCACCCTGGCAAAAACTTTTCCCTAGTGCTCAGACGACACTTTCCATCTTCTTGATTAGAAGCACACCCTCCCCTTCCTATCCCCACCACCCAAAACGGGGTTTTAAGCAACAGCAATTTGCAGGCAGAGAACAAACGAGCTGGAGCTGTTAACAGCAGGCACACTGCAGTAACTGAAACAAGCAGAAGAGCTCTGGAAAGTTTCAGCCATCCCCACAGTTGCTGACAGGGCCTGCTTGGCTCTGTACAAGAGACCACACCAGCACAAACACCTGCTCATAGGCAAGCAGTGACTGCAGGCTGGCACGCGTCCTTCTGTCTGTGTGCCACAAGGATGGCTTCCTGCCCCTGAGGGCCTGTGGGTTTGGGACATACAGGGCAGCTATCTCCTCCTTCCCCACCAGAGAGTTTGGCAGCCAGGCCTAGCTCGGGTGGTCTGAGTTCGTAAGCACCCCATGGGAAAGGCCTCAGGGCTCCTGTTGCCAGGAGTTGGACAATGAGGAAGCAAGCACACATAGCATAAGGCATGACACCAGCTGGGCCAATTTGCTGCCCATGCCAAACAGACTCAGTGCCATGAGAGTGCCTTCAGCCTGTTTCAGCTCATGTGGCATCCCTCTTTGTCTGCAGGTGACAAGCCCTATTCTTTCCAGCCCATTGGCAGAGCTACTTACCCTCCCCTCCCCTTTTTCCCTTTTCAATTATGTGCCTCTCCCCCTTTTTTTCCCCTTTTACGTGTTAATTTATCACTCCTGGAGAACAAAGAATTAACTTACATCACAAGGCAATATAAGTGGGCATGTGAGGGTGAGTCTGCTTACCTCTGGGATCTAAAGGAATATTGTATGTGTCCCCAAGAACTAAAAGGATTAAGGCAGAGCAGAGAGAAAAAGGGGAAGGGAGGAGAGAGAAAAAGAAACGCAAAGTGCAAAAACACAGGTTAGAGACCACCTTCCCTTTGAGAACTAAGCAGATGTTAACACAAAGCAGCACAGACAGTTACACAAGACAGCAGGCAGGAGTCCCTCCAAGGCCACAAATGGAGCTGGAAATAATGGAGAAAAGGCTGAGTCTAACCTCCTTCCCCTGCTAGAGACATGGTTTGTATTGTCATTGCTTGCATTTAGCAAGACACCTTGTCAGTTCAAGCTAACTTTTGAGACAAAAAAAGCCTTCTCATACATCAGCAGCACTTCACTGGGCCTCAAAACGAACTTCACGACCCACGTAACCTTTCCAAGAAGTAAAACCATCCCACCCTACCTCTGCGTGGTTACACAGGGCCCTGCTGAGCCACTCAGCAGGCAGTAAAAGCATCAGATTGCAGTCACTGCGTTTAACTGATAAGCTTTGCTCTTGTTGTTACTACTTGAAGGGAACACTGCAGAAAAAAATGCATGCATTTCCCATCACTTGGGATCGCTATGAGAGCTTTCAAACTCAACTCCAGACATCCACATCTGAGCAAGCAACTGGAAAGCGTCACTGGAGAAGCACCTTTGGGTGCAATTCACCATCCCAGAGCAGACGCCTCTGTTAACAGAAGTGAACGTTCCCAAATTCCTCTGATCTGATGATGCTCTGTCTAGAGTGATTCAGGCCACTTGAACAGGAACCAGACCTCGACCAAAACTCAGTAACCAGAGTGAAACCCAAAATGAGAACAGCCTTGCCATGCACCGATGTCCTGCGCTGCGCTCCAGCTCTGCACCTCACCAGCCTGCTCTGTTCTGACCTGTCTGATAGCATGAGCTCTGCCTAGGCCAAGGGCTCACCACAGAGCTGGGAGCTGCTGTTCTGTGCAGAACCAGGAGTCAAGCTCTAGCTGATAAGCAGCAGCATCCTCAGCATCGTTACTCTAGGCCAGTACTCTCAGCTTCCAACACACGTACTTCCTTCTGGAATTAGTTTCTTTAGCAACCTCAAGAGCAGAGCTAGAACTTTTCCCACTGATAACTTTTCACAGCACATGAATAGCTGAGGAGTCCCAGCTGGACACTGAGGAGACTGTTCTTGCTACTGCTGTTGTACTCTGACCAGAGAATGTGGCAGAGAAAGAAGGCAATTCATCACCTTACAACCCGGTTACAGCTAACTGAGGTGGACCTTGCTCAGTATAGTCACAGGGAATTGGTTCTGTGTCAGATTAGAGCTAAATGTCCAAGGCATCCTCTCTCAATACTACCATATCTATCAGTCTGACAAGTACCTGACAAGAGCATGTGGAAATGGGGAAGGCCAGCAAGGAAACACTGCATACCCTGGAGCTCTCCAGAAAAACATCTATATGGTCATGGCAGATTGGAGGACAGGACACACCATAAGGCAAAGGACAGGAGGAGAACCAGTTCACAGTGCACACAGAGGTTTGATCTTTTTAGGGAACATGTCCAGGTGATTTGGGAAAGGAACTGCATGCCCAAATAAACCCCATGCATGTACCTTGAGATGCCAGCATGGCACCTGCTGTCTCCTGGAAATCCAACAACTGCTGTAGGAAAAGGATGGCCTGGAGGAGAGGAAGGGAAGTTAGGAAATGCAGAGTCAATTGCTTTTATACTCTGCTACTAAGGATCATGAAGGAACACATCTCTTCTTACTCAAAAGCCTTCAAAAAACAGATTCCTAAGCTCTTTTGAGTCGGTGGGTTGTACCCACACAACCACATCACATCTTAGAACGAGTAATCAGCTGATTTTCCATGGAAGCTGGTTAATTGCCCTTCTAACACCAAGACAGATTAATTTAAAACCAGAAAATTCCCCACTGCTTTTTCTAAAACCTCTTCAGATGCTGTTTTTGACAACGAACGACTCAAATCACCATCACGTACGTTGCTGGTGAGTTCGTGAACTGTCCCATCTTTTGGCATGTTATATTCCTTGTCTGGATCATTCTAAGAAGAAAGAAAGAGACTATGGTGAGCACGTAAGGGAATTGAAGGCATCTACAATACAACTGCTGCTGCAAGCGGGCTGTGCTCGTTCATTTAGCCTCTCAACACCTCCATCCTCGTCTCTCACAGTGCCACCTTCTGGTGCTCAGTAAACACAGTTCCTGAGCATTGGCAGCTCAGGATCACCGGGTTTTGTTCAGGGCATGACCATCGAACGTCCAGCTCCCTTACAGGTCACTGCACTGATCAAACCCCACCTGACAAAGGGACAGTTTAGCCTGAGTCCTCCAGAACTTCTGAAGTCAGAAGTTTTCCTTTCTTTTCAAACAGGATTAAATTCTGAAATTTGACTTGAATATCTGTGGAGGCCTCTTGTATTTGAAACCAGCAGCCAGCGTTCAGTATTTGCAGCTGAGCCTCCAATACAATCCAGCAAGCAGAGCCCTGCTTTAGAGTCAGAAAGTAGGTGATCTCTTTCATGGGAAGTGAAAAGCTCAGCTAGGAGTTCTGCTCATAAAACCTCCCTTTCTAAACCTGCTTGTCTTGGTAGAGAGAACAGTGAAGGTAATCCTACCTTAATGTTGTCAGCAAACTCTTCCAGTGCCTTCGCACCAGTTGTCTCCATGGAAGTGATCAGCCCTGGCAGTTTGTTCTTTGTGCCTGCTGCAGTTCCCTGAAATAGTCCCATAACAGAACAAAGAAAGCAGTATCTGACCCTTAGTCCAGCACATATCCTTCTCTTTCCTCCATACCCAATCATCTCATTCACCACGCATCAAAAGAATATTTATAGCCCTAATCAACAATGAGTGAAATCCTGCATTCTTTGGTGTGACAGGAGAGGAAGATGCTGCGACATTAATGACAACCAGGACTTGCTCCCTCTTGTATTTCCTCTTGTGCAGTACCTAACAGAGGCTGGTGAATCAGTCATCAGCTCCAGCTGGAAGCAGATGGAAAAGAGCCTTGCTAAACCTGGATGCCATATCTGATACCTGGAGTACCTTGTGTCATGGTCCAAGCAGGCTCTCCTCGGAGGAGGCGATGGTCCAGATGTCAGCAAGCACAGTTTAAACTAAGCTCAACAGTGCAGTGTCAGATTAGTGGTGATGTATGTTACACAGTAATGTAGATAGTCCATCACCAAGTCATGACAAAGGAGATACAACTCCTGCTGAGAGGTGCTGGCCCAGCATCACAGAAAGAAGCAATGCTGGGAGTGATGGGTGCAACTGCGCTGAAGGACAGAGGTGACACTGCTTTGTGCAAAGCCACTGCAGTCATTTCTTTCAAAACTGTTCAGAAAACCCAACTCATACGATTGTTTTCACTCCCACTGTACTCACCTGCAAGACCTGGTCAAATTCTGGCTTCATCTGCTTGAGGTGCTTGAGGATGGGGAAGATGGTGAGCACAGCTGAATAGTCGTGTCGGATGATGGCTTTCCGGGCTGCTGAGACAATGTTATCGCCCTCCATGATCAAGTTATCTAATGACTCCTGTAACAGAGCCAGTCAGTCAGAAGCAAGCAGTGACTTCTGCCCAACCAGCACAAGGGGCTCAGGATACCCCTCGAGCATGTCAATTTAGCTGGTTCCCTGCACAGGTCCAGGAGAACAGCATTAGCCGTGCTGGTGCTCCTGGGCACCCAGAGCAGATGGAAGAATCCACGTCCTCATAATGAAGAAGAAGGAAAAAATACTTGGTATGTATTCTCTACAAGAGATACTGAGAGGAAAGGCCCAACTGACCTGGATGAGGGAATCAAAAGTCTTCTTCTGGTGGTGCTCTGGGACGATTTCTGTCAGGAGCTGGTACTCACTCTGGGCCAGTTTGACAAAGGCACTCACACAGTGAATATACGCATCGATCTCGATGTCGAACACATCATCCCTCCCTGTAAGGGCAAGATGTTTTTAAGAGAACCAAATATGCACTGAGCTTCCAGCACCTCTGCTCACTCCAAGGCCTCGGATTACATGGTTCTTCTTAAACAAGCAGTTCTGGCTTTGTGCCCATCCTGGTGCCCCCTTGGTTTGTGCATGGAAAGCTCTGCAACCCCAGAGGAGGCATGCAGAGTCATCTGTGGTTCAGGCAACTGACACATCAGGATAACACCAGCTCTTCTCAGCCTTGTGACAGAAGGCAAGTTTGAAGCTCTTGTGGGATGCACACTAAAATTAAACAAGGGCTTGAACACAGAGTACTAAACTAAGGAATGTCTGAGGTGAATTATTCAATGCCTCTCCTCATATTTTTAGACTTCCTTATCTCCGTTTGTCAGGTAGATGAAGAACTGCCACACTGCATCAGCATTTCTGGGAAATCAAGGCTGCACTGAAAGACAGCCTCTTCACATAAGCAGTAACTAAAGAGAACAACAGGCAGAAGGATGACTAACTCCTATGAAGCAGGAATATAGACACAGTTAGGTGAGGTATCTGCCACAAAATGTTAGACACAAATGTGAATACTCAAATTCTTAGCATATGAACATCTCAAGACCCAGCAAGGAACCTAAATGGTAGGCATAAGTGCCAGTAAGATACAACTCATGCCAGCCACTAGCTGGATTTGTCAACAGGACAGATACAAATGGACTCAAATCATCCTGCATTGCTCCGATTCCTGCAGTAACCACTACAGAGCAGCAAAATCAATGCAGAGGGGCTTTCTCTAAGCTGCAGGCTGCTGCCTCCTTCCTGCCAGCAGCAACTGTAGATGGAGAAAGAACCAACATTACAGGTACCTCAGGATGATCTTTTGAAAGTTCTGGTCAGCAAATGACAAGTCAACATGGTGTGGTATTACACATGGCCTGCGGTGTGCTACGTGCCACACGTGATCCCTGTCTGCTGCACTTCAGCACTAACCAAGCCAGCAGCCACCTACAGGAAAGAGCCCCTCAGCACGGGGGCCATCAGCTTTTGCTCAGGCAAAACTGGGGTTCCCCGTTTGAGAGCTCGGGCTGTGTGCAATTAGTAGGAGTGAATTCTACTGAGAAGAGCTTCACAGCCAGAAAAGGCCCGTGCTCAGGACTACCACGTAGACGAACAGCCGCTGGCTACGAGACTACTGTGAAACATGCTGAAAAGAAGGGATGTTAGCCAGCTTGTTATGAAGTGACAACATGGTACTTACCAGCAACCGGCCCATGCTTGTCGCTCAGGGTATCGGAAAGGTGTTTAACTCGTAAGTCATGCTCATGACCTAGTGAGATGTCAGCCGGCACAAACAGAAGGCGCAATTTATCCAGGGTGGTTACAGCATGGATGCTCACACTGGCTGGAAGCTGCTTCAAGCTTGGCTTATTTCATCTGATCCACATTTTTTCCCTACGCAGTTCCAGGAATGCTACCTAACCAAATCCCTGCATGGGGCTACGCAGCAATAGCAACCCTTTGAAACCTGATGAGAAGTGAGAGTTCAATCGTTTCCTGGGCCACAGGTGTCACCTGAACCTCCTCAGAGTCATAAGCTCTGAAATGAATTGTGGGCACCAGAAGTGCAATTTGTACCCACAACCGTTACAAACTCAAAGCCCATCTCCTGCTCAGCACTGAGAACTTTTTTAAGTTAAGTGATTCTAATCACTGCCTGGGAGCCAGTAGACTACAGTGTAGGTGTTGAACAGCTCTACTTCAAATGAATACGTAGCAGGAGCTAAAAAGGTCTTACAGATGCTTTGAACAAGCGACCTTTCTTCTCTGATAAGACAGGAGATTGGAATATGGAAGGAGACTGTTGAGGTAGGCCTTCACAGATGATGCACTGGGCTCACTGTGGTGTAACACTTCTACATCAGGTTTGGAAAGGTCGCTAGGAAACTGAATGTCTCAAAGTCCAGGCAAAAAAGAACAGAACAGAAACACCACAGGCAGATGTCATCAGAGCAGAGCTTCCATTAGCCACGTTCCCATGATGGACCGATTGCTTTAAGGTAAGACTCCTCGCCATCTGCACTAATGTCTACAGAGACTTGGAAATTTAGCCACTACATTCAGAGACCTCATTTGGCCCTCCAGTACCTCCCCAGTTCCCCAAGGATAGCTGTACTCATGATGCTGTCCACCAAGCACTTGGCTAATGGAAGCCCCACCTGGAAAAGCAAGGCTGATAACACAGAGAAGCTCAAAGGTGAAGTAGCTTGAGCCGTGATTACCTTCCATAGGAATGAGGTTAGAGGCCCCCTTTTTCCCATCTAGACCATGCTGAGAGTACTGTTTCAGAAGGTTCTGAGCCTTACGGATCGTGCCTGTCACCAGAGCCAGAGAGAAGAGACAAGAAGACCTAGAAAATGAGTGAAAGAAAACAAACCCAGAACACCAGCCCTTCACCAGCAGCTGTCACCTGGGCCCAGCGAGAGGATGCTGGGCACCACTGAGCATGCTCAGTACGTGAAGAACCCAAAACTCATGTCCAAACGTGCTGACACAGCGGTGTTTTCAGGTTGTCTCCCTTCTTCAAGGGGAGGCTATGAAGTTCAGCCAAGGCTACACAACACACACAGCTGTTCTGCAGCCGAGCCTCCCCTGAGCTGTGGCGTGGACAATTTCCATCCAGCACAGCACTGCGTGCTCCCAGAGCCACAAACACAGCTCATCCTCAGAGCTGCAGGAAGGGGTGCCCTCCTGAGGGGTATTTGCTGAGCATGCTCAATACAGATCCCCACAGCCAAGACAAGGAATGATCTCTGGCATTCTAGGAAGCCATTCTAGGAAGCATAAAAGAGTGACAACCTCTGGACTCGAGAGCAATTGCAGCAGCAATTCCCATCATAGGAATCAGAATAACGGATGCTGCCCACCCATGTCTAACTCGTATTAAGTCACCCTAATCCCCAAGACACTCTTCTTCCAAAGGAACCTCAAATCAATTAAAACCATGTGGAAAAAAAAAAACAACAGTGGGTTAAAAGATTTGTACTTAACACACACAAATAAAAAACAGACAACTGAACAAAAGCTGGTGTTGCATATACTGCTAGAAAGCATACACAAAAAAGCATTAATGGGACAACTGAAAACCAAGCACTGTTTCCACATTAGAAGGTTAGTGGTCATGCAGTAAGCTACTGTTATCACAAGCACATGGACACCCTCCCACAGCAGAGCTTCACCTTCGCCTGCACAACAGGGAACAGAAAGCTGTAGGAAGGCAGATGGACTCTCCATAGAAAAAGATGAAACAGAAACGGGCTGAGTAAATGAAAGGGGATCAAAGAAATAAAAATGGGGCTGCCAACAACACTAAGAATCATTTCTCTATCTTAAAGCAATAAATACTTCAAACGTGCAGAAAATGCCTGCATCCCCCAGTAAATGTTAAACATATTGCAGGCAGGAGATGAGTGCCAGCTGCCAGAAGCTGAGGACTAAGCTAATCCTGGGAGGAAAACAAGAGCACACTGCAGAACAGAGCCCTGAGGCACAGGATCACAGGGCACTGCACTGTCTCTCCAGGCACTGACCGGTTCCAACAGCCACCACATCTGGGGTCATCTTGAAAAGGACCCTACACTGAGACCTTTTGGCACAGTTCATCTTCCTTTGCAACCTCCCTCACACCAGGGCTCTGTGCTTTCTTGCTCCCCAGTCCCTAATCCTAACCCTACACACTGACCAGGTGTCTGGCAGGCGGATGGAATCCTCACATCTCGCAGACACGGCATCTCAATCTGAGCAGCACAGCAATGGGACAGAGGTTCCCAGTGAATTACCAAGGTGCCTCCCCAGGGCTTCAATAAACAGAACATGCATGCTTGCTTACAATAAACAGGAGGAGAACATCATCTGCAAACCACATTAGGCTGGCAGGAAAACTCCAGACCCACACCAGGCAAGTGGGACGACTCATGACCTCGTGCTGACGGATTCATTCTGAGCTTCTTGTACATGGTCAAGTGAGAGGGAAGAACATCACTTCTTCCAAGCCTCCTGAGGCTTTTCACACCCAACTCTCCCACTTCACCCCTAGCTACATTCAGAAACCTTGCTTTTGGTTTAAAAATCAGACAGCACTACTGCTGCTGCCAGCAGGATCTCCCCTCGCAGGGACCTTAGGGCACTTCACAGCTCACCCCCATGGTTTTCCTCTCTGGTGAGAGTTTGAAACACCTCTGCCTTCATTTACATAAGAACAATTAGCAGCGTACACACTGACACACACCCTAAATGTTTGTAGACAGTGCTGCCATATCCCTCCTACTTAGCGTTGGCATTAGCCTTTAATGGATTCTAGTGCAAAGCAAACGCTTTTGTTCCACGATTGCTTTCCCTTGTTAGGCAGCTCTCAGACCAAACGGGATGGCATTTCAGCTGCTAATGAAAGCATCTCATTCCAGCCAGGCAGTGATCAATATGGGAAGCAGGCACAGTCTCTTTATTCTGCCACACAAAGACTGCACACAGCCTGTCTTCAGGTAGCACCCTGCTGCTAGGTAAAACCGAGCTGCTAAGGAAGCAAACTGGGGAAGAGCTCCCAGCAAACTGCTTTAAAAATAATAAAAACCAGAGATTGCTCCAACTCAGCTTGGCAAGTCTCAGATCAGAGGCGATCTGGCTTTAAAAATCTGACTGCTGGAGGTGTTTCTATTGCATGCCTTAACAAGAGGAGACAATGCAGGGTACACCAAGAAATGAAACAGTGATGGAGATGAAGACTCTGACACAATACAAGGAATGGAGCACGTTCTCCAGAATCCAACACGCTGCCTGGGGGAGGGGGATGTTTCTGCCTTGTTACTCTGTTCCTAATATCTCACTTTGCCTTTAGCTGCAACTTCCCTTCCACTTTGCTCTGTGGGTGAAAAGGTTATAGAACATCAGATTTAGTTTGTTACTGATCCCCTGCAACAGGTTAAAGTGTGCCTTGGGGTGTGCACTGGGATACTCTTCCCTGAGGATCAAGGGAATCCACTCCCTTGTTCAAACAGTGAGAAAACCCCTCACCTAAAACACAAATGTGTGGTACTTGCCTTACTAAAACAATAGCAGAGAAAAAAACCCCAAGATTATTTGCCTGTAATTGAACAAAAGCTAAAATCAGGTGAATTAAATGCCATCTGATGAATATTGTTATTAAGAGAACCACTGTACCAACGTGGAAAGAATATCAGAGTTTCACCTCAGGAGCTGTCCTTGAAAGCTGACAGAACTGCAGAAATACTGGTGAATCTTAGTAAGGAAAGATAAGCTCCCTCATCTCATTTCACTACAATTTAGTGCCATACGAGATGGGTGTCCTATGAGGTTTAACCACTCCTGCCCTTCAAGAGCCACAGTCTGGTTCTCTGCCTTTGCTCACAGAAGACTGGAGGCAATCCCTGAGGCTGACAGCATCCCCAGTGGATCATCTGAAATGCTCTGTCCTTCATACCCTGTCAGCTGTGAGTGCACTCACTGTGCTCTGCGACTGCTACCTGACCCATCTCACAGGCTGTGATTAAACTGAGCAAAAAGAAGCCAGACCTCTTGGCAAGTTTACAGCTGAGGTATTCAGAAGTTCTGGATGCCCAAATGCATCCATTTCGGAGGAGCCTTGTCTGTAGAAAACAAAAGCTTATGTGGACTGCTTTTGCACTGTGTAAACAGCCAAGATTTGAGACTCATTTAAAAAAAATGCTAAAGAACATTTTTAAAAGCTCCACAGGAATGTCAAGTGACTTGTGAGACATCCCTTTGTCAGGCAGTTCTCTGCTGACAGGGAACATCTGTTAGAATGCTGCCTGCATTCACTGACTGCAACTCACACATCAGCTCTCAGGAACAGCTCCAGGGCACAGCAGCAATGGCACAGATTGATTGAAAAGCACCAGATGGGCATCTCTGGATGTACAGACTTCTGAAGGCAGCTTTCCCTCTCCCAATATCCCAGGCACACCCTCTGCTTTAGCACGAAGAGGTCCAACAGAGCCTCTCCATTCAGAAGTGAAGAAAGCGAGCACCAGGGCAGCACACACACACACAGACATACTTTACCTGGGATGAGCACTGCGTTCACATCAGGATTATAAAAATAAACACAACACAATTAAAATGGATGTTTTTTTCCACCCTCTCTCTCCCCACCCCATCTATTCCCATCCCCTATCCACATTTCTCGTTTTCCTGAACCCATGGGAGGTGTTTGGACAACAAGGCAAAAATATTGGACTGGAAGAGAGTATTTTACTAAACAAACCCACAACAGTCCATTCTTTTCTGACTTCCACCCCTATTTACTCTGGAGATAGCAAGGTGCTGGGATAGACAGAGGGAAAGCATCACTGCTTTGCCATGGGAGGCACGTGCCAGCTTTTGCTGACCTTCCCAGCCGTGCTCCCACTGATGGCATATTTCAGAGCCCAGAGCCCCAGCTCCACACTCCAGCTGGAGCAGCACACAGGAGCGCTCAGCCTCATCAGCTGCAGAGAACACAGTAAAACTCCATTACGAAGGCAAGCAGAGTAATTCAAGAGCCAGATAGGCTCTTGAGGCAAAAGCTTGAACAACCCTTTCAAAATTTGACCAGCACAATTTTGGCCCTCCTGTCTGTAGGCACCTGCCTAGTCCCTGCTTCAACCCCTGATGAATCCTCAGCTTCCTACAGCACAGTAATTATTTACTCATAACTAGAGATCAAAGTGATATGCTTCATCAGGTCTGAGTTTCCCACTTTGCTGTAACACAGGAGATATTCCAAGGCTGAGGACAAATGTTGTCAAATCACATTAATTTCCTTCTCTCATCGGTCTCTTTTTGCCGACTTCCTCTGTTAAAATAATGCCTTGTTCTTTCCCTGTATACAGAACCCACCCCAGAGAACAGACCCAGCGACTTGAGTAATGGAGATAAGGTCTGTAATCTCAGTATTGAATCCAAGGCAGAGAAGAGGTGCTAATTTCTGAAATCCCATTCCTCTCCTGCCTGGAAAGCGCCCAGAATCTACTTCAGCAGCAAGAGGTCCTGCACAAGTGTGTCAAACACCCAGGCAAGATGACAGAACCTACAGAGATCCCCAATCAGGGACTCACCTGGTCTCTTGATTGGCTTTTTGGTGGGAGTGTCCTTCCTTTTGTTCTGGATGGCAGGGGAATAGGGGACCCCTGTAGAAGAGCTGTTCTTACGGAAGTGGTCTTTCAGCCCCTTGATGGAGCGGTCGAGCTGGACTGAACGGATTTGGAAGTACACTGTCATGAAATCTAAGGAGACAAAGTAGAAGCAGGGTTATGAGCAAACAGGAAACACTGCATGGCAAAAAAAGAAATAAAAATGTTCCTGAAATACCGTGGCCCACGGGGGACTTGAACAGCATTGATGTGGGAAACTAAACAAGGGCTTTCCCCTCCCAGAATATCAAATCCAACCACCCAAATCCAGAAACCAAAATACAAATGGACTCAGTAGCAAGAGCAATGACAGTGCAGAGGAGACAGACGTCTCTCTATCTCATAATGGAGAAACTGAAACAGATAGAGATCAGAGATGGTGAAACCTGAAATGGAATCCAGGCAATCCCTGTGAATCCTCCATTCCCACTCTTCTTATCCTGCCACAGCTCTGAGGTTGACTTTACAACCAAGAAGCCACAGAGTGTTCTACCACATCTCTCACACCAGACCCAACCAAATCACCTCCAGGCCTTTCTTACAGAAGGATGCTTCGAAGGACAAGCCAATTAACCCTGCATTCAGTACAGTGCTCTCCCTTTCCATCCTGTTTACTCTTCCTCCAGCTCCATCCCCTTCCCTTCGCCATGTCACTACCACACCCTGAACCTGCCTCTTCTCCAGCCCAAGTCCCTTAGAACCCATTCCTCAAGAGTCTCCTGCATTTGACTCCAGCACACAAAGCACCTGCCCACGCTTCAGGCTCAGCTGCTGTCCTGTTGATACACGACAGCTGGAAAAATTCTCCTATTTTCTTAAAAAACAGGCTTCCTTCCTCTGCTGTATTCACTCAGACCCTCCCACCACACCCAAGAGTAAATGCATGCCACAACCAAGAGAGCATCAGCTTTGGAACTGATGGGAGATGTTTGTGCAAGACATTCTGAAATCAATCCAAGCACTTCATTTTCACCATGAAAGACTTCAAACAATTCTCAGTTTTCAGGGCCTACAAAGATTAAATGGGGGGTTCACTGTCTGAAAGCAGAACATAAACTGCCTAATAAGAATGAGCCATATATACTTCAGTTGCTTCCTTTGATCATGGAAAAATTCTTAAGCAGCTTTTAAGGCTGTTTGTCATACTTGCTTGGCACAGTAATCCTCACTCAGAATTAGATCACTGGAGTGGGGGTAGTTCTAGTAGCTGCATGTATGTGAAAGAACAGCCTTCCTGTAACAGGTCCACTAAGTCATCTCATAGCAAAGGAAAAGTCAACAACAGAGTATAAGGATGCAGGTAAACTCTGATGTTGCAAAACAGGGAGGATGTGTACAGACTGAAGAAAACATTCTGTGCTGCTTTCATTTTGGTCCCGTTGAACTAAAAACGGTCGACTCTCAAATAGTTCACAAAAAGGAGAAAGTCATCAGTGCCTTGCACCTCTGTGATAGCCCAGCAGCCAATGACTGCAGCTCCAACACCCTGCTTCTGCCCTCAGCCTCAGGTGACGACCAGTGGGAGAGCACTGACTCAGCACAGAGCTACAAGGGCACATCAGGCAGTGCTGCCAACCTTGATTCCTGCCATTTTCCACCAGCCAGCCAGCAATGCGGATGACGTCGTGCAGGACGCTCTCTGGGAGGTGCTCCAGTGACATCTCCTCCTGCGTGTCCATTTCATCATCCCCACTGATCAGGTCCAGGATGAGGATGGGTGGGACAGGTTTGGTGTGCCGTGTCATCAAGCTGCGGAACTCTGATTCCAAGGACTCCTTTCCCCTCTCAAAGAGGGATTTCTGGCACAAGACAGCAGGGGACAGAAGAACAGGGTTTCTGTAATCAGTCACTCACAAGTCTTTCTGCATGAGATTACACTTTCTGCAGTGTTTCTAATCACTGTCAAGTGCTGCATGCTTCAAACTCCAATGCCTGTAGCTAAGAGACTTTTAACGACTTAGTTACATACAAAAATTCCTGGGAGTCGCTCGGTACACAAGTGGGATTGAAAAAGATCTCCCATACTGCTCCAGCAACTGAAGGGCTGACAAGAGCTACTCAGAGGGAAGGTTCTAGCATCTCTATCTTACGTGCAGGGAATACTTTTAGAAATCCTAATGGCATAAAGCATGAAAAGAGCAAAATATCACAAGCAAAAACGCTGCTGGGTTCAGACTCAAACAGAAACCAAAGCAATCATTTTTCCAGCTGTGCCCAAACCCCTTCTTTACCAGGCTGCAAGCCCCCCAGCCTCTCACAGCAAGAGGGCAAGTGGCAGGGCTGTGGCTGGCCCTGTCTCTCCCATGTCAGCTTCCAGAGCTGTGACCTACCACACGGTTCAGCTCCGGGCTGTCTGGATTGTTGTCCTGGAAGTATTCCACTGCTTTCTGGATTTTGTCCATGCAATTCAAGTACTCCTCCAGCCTCCCAGTGGGGCTAAAAATAAAAGCAAAAATAAAAAGGATCAGAGGAAAAAAAAATAGAAAGTCAGCAGCAGGACAGACTCAGGATGAAAATAATACAGAAAAATTCCATCACTTTCTCTCCAGCTTGAAGGAGTTCATGAATTCACTCTTGCTTCCACTCAGTGCCACAGCTGAACAGCCAATTCATGCAGCAAGCACAGAAGTGTTGATGACTGAGCACCCCGGAAGGAGGGCCATCACATCTCCTAGAGACTGAAAGCAGGCCCCAGCACAGCTTCAGTTCATCATGGAGGCACCGACAGGGAAGAGTGAACTTTTGGGAAAAGGGTAGAGAAAAGAAATGAAGCCAACAGTGGTCATGAGCTTCATATGGCAGCACACGTGTAAAATCTGGAAGAGACATCAGTGCAGTCTGAGCAGACTCTGCCCTCTGAGGATCGCTGAAAGCAAAGTCAGAAAGGGGATGAGTGGTGGAAAAGGAATGCGAGAAGGATACGAGGAAACTGAGTGTGCAGAGTCAGCACCTTCTCTACCCCAAAATTGGTAGGATGAAGCACCTCAGCAAGACCCAGCTACTGAACTCACCCTTCCTTTATGATCTTCTCTGTGTCCTTAGCCACATGGTAGTAACTGATGACGTGATCCAAGCAGGACAAGGTTTTCTCCACGTTCTCCTGCAAGCGCTGTAGATTCTCTGTCTGTTTATGGACAGGGATGATCGAGTTCTCCAGCTTCATCAAACGACTTTCAAAGGAGGAAAGGATAGAAACCTACGTGCCAAGAGAGACAGAAGAGTTGAGGACATCCCTCCACACAAATTCACACTACAGGTCAGCAGCTAGAGTAGGGCAATCCGGCACCTTCAGGCCTCACTTCTGTTCCAGGCTTGATATAAATTTGCCATGGCTCCTTAAGACAGGCTGTTTAAACTTTCTATGTCCTAATGAATAAATTACAACGCAGATCATCTGCTGTCAAAGATAGGCCAACCTTACATTTGTAAAGCATGCAAACATACCAAAACAGTACTAAAGAAGAACAAAATTTTACTTGATAGCAAGACAAAGCCACTGGAAATGCCTGGAGGTGCCTTAGATACAAGAGATCAGTAAAAACATCACCTGGCAGCCACCTTGCTCCACAACACTAAGATGTAAAACAAAGCAGTAGAACACAAAGGCACAGTACAGCACGAACGTTCTTCTATGCTGTAAGTATTTGTTTTCCCAAAGGATCTGTCGTTTCTGAACTGTAGAAAACCTTAGCAAGCCCACAGAGGGTGTCTTAACGTCATCTCTTCTGGGTCAAAATGCAATTCTTTCAGGATGCACTTTTATGATGAATCCTCCAGATTTATCTGGTGGTGCTTCTATGACTTTTCCACAAAACTGAATGTTATATGCCAGTTAAGGGCTTACCAGCACCAGAGTGCAATAATTACTTTCTACTTCTTAAGCAAAGTATTACCAAATAAATTCCAAATAAGACCAGCCTTTGTGAAGCAAGAACAAGATGCTGTTGCACAAATTAGTCTGGGGCCTATTAATACCTCTCCCCAAGAGAAAGGACAGACTGTAAGGAGATGAAGCCTTTGCTTTGCACCCACACCTCCCTTGGAGAAAGGCATGGATTTGAAACCAGCCTGTGGAGTGTAAAAGCATTCACGTATCCTTCAAATAAGTACAACACCGCCCTCGAATATGAGTTTTCCTAAGGATGAACAGACCGTGACCCAACATTAAGGCTGAACTTCAAGGAGCTCCTTACCATGTTCTTTGTGAGCTGGTCGCTCTTCTCAAGACTCTCTTTGATAAAGGACAGAGTTTCTTCTTCCTGCAATTAGGATGAAAAGCAGTTTCCATTTCAGATCACCGAGTGCTCAGTTCCCTAAACACCACACGCGGGTTTGTACAGGTCTTGCTAGATCTGCGTGCTTGATCTGAGGCCACACTGTAACACGCCACCTCTTGAGAGAAAACAGCATCTAACCCGAGGCGAGAAGCACTATGCAAGGAGCGGGGCTGTCAAGGATCGCTCATTTCCCCGAGCCCAGAGCCTCACGCTCAAATCACAGCACAAAACCAACGCCTCCACCACCCCAACTCACACCACGCACCTCCACCCACAGCCCAGCTGCGGCTGTGAGACCGAGCCCTCAGAAAGCCTCCGTGCCCCAGGAGCGGGCAGGGACGCACAGACACGGCCCGGCCCCGAGGAGAGCTGGGGCGGCTCGCAGCTCACAGCACCAGGCCCGTCTCCGAGGCAACGCGCTGAGGCTGCAGGCCCAGCCCCACATCCACGCACCGACAGGACCCGCGGCTGCCCCCCGGCCCAGCCTCACCTGCTTCAGCTTGTCCTCGATCTCCCTCCTGCGGGCCGACATCTCCTCGGTGGGGATCATCGTGCCGCGGAGCGCCGGGGCCGCGCTCCACAGAGGAACCCCGCTCACACAGCCCGCTTCCGGCCGGTCACCGCCACGGCGCCATCTTGGGAGCGGCAAGGGACGTTGCGCATGCGCAGAAACGGGAAGTGCCATCTAAAGAGTGGCCTCCGGCGCAGAGGGGCCGGAAGGAGAGCTGCGCTGGTGCGCGGACGCCTTGAATGCGGCTGGCGGGGATGTAAGGCGCATGCGCAAAAGAAATATCGGCAGCCACCTTGGGTGTGGCGTACTGTCTGCGCCGCCATTTTGGGAAGGGTGTGGTGCGTCCTACTGTGGCACCCTTTCTCTGCTGGGATGTACAGAGTGACCCCAATGTCAGCGACGGCCCTAAAAGACACGAGGGGGTCCCAAAGGCCACCTGGTGGGAAACCAGTGTTGGTGGTCCTGCAGGAGGGCTGTGGCAGCCAGGCTCATCTGCCTCCTGGCCTCTGGCCTCTGACCCATCCCATTCCCTCAGCTGCTCCCCATAAGATTCGTGCTCCAAACCCCCCGTAGCTCTGCTGTGTATCTCTGAACACACTCCAGTACCTCAATGCCTTTCTTGTAGGGAGGGACCCAACACTGAACACAACGCTCGAGGTGCAACTTCACCAGTGCCAGTACAGAGCGATGAACATGTCCCACCTTCCCCTCTGCGCTGTCACACTGCACTGGGCTCATGCACAGAAGCTGCCCACGGAAGGAGGAAATGCAGCAGCTCAATGTGTCCTGGCACTGTTTGCTGCCAGAAAGGTGCTGCACCCACTGCAGGAAGGCGATGCACAGCAGGGAAGTGCCCCAGTGTGACCTTGCCACCAGCTGCAGCTGGCTCTGCTGATGTCAGATGCTGCTCTGTGCGTGCCACAAATCAGACCCCCAACCTCGTGCAGCCTGCTGCTATCGGGGGGACCGCTGTGTCCCCATCTATCTTCCCCTTGTCAGCCCACCCTGTGCTTAGGAAAGGAATGGAGACAGGCCAATGGGTCTCTTTCATTCAACAACGGGTGCATTTTATGATGCACCTTATCATGCTGCAGACAGCTGTGTACTGGCCGACAGGAAGGGCAGTGTATTTTCTGCGTGTGACACAGCCCGGCTGTGCTTGCCCACCGGGGTTAGTGGGGACATCTGCTAACAAGCACTGCATCCCTGAGAATTGAACTGTCTGGGTTGAGCACGGCTGCATTTGGAAACGATTATTTTTCTTTTCTGCCAATCCACACCATTTCTGTAATCGCACACTCCCTCAATTCTAAGGGCACGTCACTGAGCCGTGTGCACCCACACCCCCAAAGTGACACCGGACAGATGGGGATGTGAGCACTGCGACACGTCCCAGGTGCGTGCACACCCCAAACCACCCTTGGCCTCTCCTGAAACAAAAAACAGCACAGGTTGCACCCCGTCCCGCCGGCTGCTGCTGCCGTCCCGCCGCTCACAGCCGCCTTCCCACCCCTCCAACAATCGCTTTCCGCGCCGAAGCTGCCGCTGCGGAGGATGAAAGGCAATGACTCAGCAGTGGATGGAGGAATGCCGCTTCCCCCCTGCTCCTTTTTCTCCCTGGCAGGGTGTCACCAATGGCCGAGTTGGCGCAGTGCATGGTTGGGGCTGCGGTGTGCTAACGAGAGTGCTGATGAGTCCATTTGGCACCGAGCAAAGCTGCTGTGCTGCTCCAAAACTGGAGGTAGGGATCTGATCAGAACCCGATGGCTTTGGGCTGTTTGGACACAAAGTTCGGATGACATCACAGCCCTGTTGTTCAGCAATGGGAGTTTTTGGTGCTGCAGACACAAGGAAGTGGCTGCTGCTCCCATGGGGATGTGATGGTCATTTTGCTTGGTGGACAGCAGGTTTGGGGTGCTGGGCTCCCAAAATGCTGCTAAGGAGAGAAAGGACCTGATGTGCAGCTGGGGGC
This sequence comes from Centrocercus urophasianus, assembly GCF_019232065.1. Classification (NCBI taxonomy): domain Eukaryota; kingdom Metazoa; phylum Chordata; class Aves; order Galliformes; family Phasianidae; genus Centrocercus; species Centrocercus urophasianus. The sequence goes on along the minus strand of NW_024884989.1, from coordinate 4,327,773 downwards.
AGTGAGGCAGGAAGCACCTTGCTTTGCTTTGTGTGCTCTGTGCTGACCCCCATGGCACATCCCTCCCAGCTGCCTGTGTAGAAGCAAAGTTCACCCCACGAAAGGTGTAATCTTGATGACATCCAGGTACAGTCAATTAAGAGCAGCCCTCAGAGCAAGGACTTGCTGTCCCCTCATATTGCCTCAGTGCTACCCACCCCAGGAAGAGTTCCATTGCAGAAATGAATCCTGCCTGCCCACAGAGCGTGGGTGCACCCGACTGCTGCTGGGGTGAGCTTGAATGGGGTGAGAAGGAACCAAACCCACCAAAGGGCTTTGCCTCTCTGGCAACAGTTGTCTCAAGCCCTACCAGCTTTGCTCTGAGCCATGATGTCTCATGGTGGTTCTTAGCATGCAGGAGAGCCATGCCCACGTGTGAACTGCTGCAGCTCCCCAGTCCTCCCAGTGCATCACTGACACCCCAGGGCAGGACAATGCCAAGGGGTGCAGCATGGCAGCGATTGCCCCAGAGCTGCACCGCAGCTGTTGGCTGAGTCCCTAAAACAAAACAAAACAAGATGAAGCAGCAGAGCTCAGCCCTTGGCTCATTGTAGGCTGGTGGGGATCAGTCCCTAAGGGTTGGCCCCAGAAGTCCCCCCACAACCCCATCCACTGCCATGGCACAGACACAAGCTGTGCTCTCCTTACCTCCGGCTTTATTTGCAGAGGGAATTAAGGTCCTGCTGGGAAATCTTCCCCAGTGCTCTGATAGCTGCCTGCATAGCCGGCTCTAAATGGCTTTTTGTAAATGAATGATCAGAATTAACGAGGTTCCCCCAGCACTGTTTACTTAGTGCTGCCGTTGTGGATGGGGATGGGGTGCAGAACCCCTCCTCCAGCCAAGCTCAGGGACCACCGCAGCGTCCCATCTCACATACCAAAGCCCTTCAGTTCTCAACCTAAGGAGAGGAGAGGAGGTTCTGGGCCAGGTCTGGGGCAGTGCACATTATGAGCATCAGTCCTGGCACAGACTGATGGTGCTGTATTTCATGCTTTGGGGCCAGGATGGGGACGACGCTCATTTTCTCCCTACGCTGCGTTGCTGGGAAAGGCGGGGGGTGTTTGCCATCTGGGTCGGCAGCCCCGCACACGATGGGGCTGAGGAGGAGGTGTGGGGCAGCAGCCAGAACCATCCGCACAACTGGAATGTGTTCTGTGACCCCTAAGAGCCACCCGGCAGGAGGAGGGCACAGTGATCAGTGGGGTCTGAGGAGCCCCGTGCCCGGGGATCCCCTGCATTGCCCTCATGGGGTTCTGCCTCCACTCACTGTGCTGTGGGCTTTGCAGACGCCTTACCCCGACCTTTGGCTGTTTGCACATTCCTGCCTGTTAATGTGTCTCCTAACCAAAAGCTACTGGGACAGAGCATGGCATCCCCGTGCTGCTCTCCTCATTCCCTGGCTGGAAATCGACACCTACACCCCAGCAGCCACCTCACTGCACCCCAACATCCCATCCCCTCAGAACAGGGGGGCTCCCCATGCAGATGCAAGCTGCCAGCGCTGGCTCTGCCCAAAGAAACCGAGTGCTGTTTGGGAGCAGAGCCATGGCTCCTCCTGGCTGCCAGGCTGGCACGCCTCCCACCAGCACTACGCCAGGCCAAATTCTTTGTGATTCCTGGGTTAACACCTGCTGCTCGTAATGCTGGTGCCCTCCCAACCCCATGCATGGGATAGGAGCATCCCATTGGACCCACGCCTCCACATTAAGCCCACTTGTGACTCCTGGCTATTCAGACCCCATGCACCCGTAGCACCCGTGGGTGAGCAGGGCCTGCAGAGCTGCACCCTGCGGGGCACTCCTTCCCCAAACAGGTGGTGGGGACAAAGCTTCCAACGCCCCGGGGCTGGATGTGCCCCTACTTTCCTGCTGCAACAGTGTGAGTCAGCTTGGAGGACCCCCCCACACCCACTTTGGGCATGCTTGGAGGAGGAGGAGGAAGGGGCACAGCCCCACGTCTCCTCGTGACAGCCGTGACGCAGGGACCATTGCCTGCAGTCAGGGGAGTGCTGGACAAGCCTCAGCCTGCCCCATTGTGCCAGCCCTGCCGTGGGGAACGGCTGCTGGCAATGGCCCACTGAACCCAACCGGGCATCCCAGGGCACAGAGCGATGCAGGGAGCTGTGCTGTGCTGGGGTGGTGCCAGGGTGCAGGAGGGGTGGCTGCACCCCTTGTGCAAGATCTAAAAACATGGATGAAAAGATGAAGATGTGTGTAAAAGGGCTGCAAGACCACGTGTGTGGCAAAGCGCTGCCCAAGATCAGCTTTGGGGTGCAAAAGCTCCCAGCGCAGCCCATGACCTGCGAAACCACAAAGGGATCTAAAGCAGCTTCACAGAGGAGCAGGGATGGGGGGCAAGGCAGGGCGTGCTGGAAGCGCTGAGGGGTGGCACTGCTGTCCTCTCTGTGCACAGCCTGGCACGTGGTCAGCTTCAGGTCCAAAATCACGGCTTCAATTCCCCCATTATGGCACTCACCCCTACTGGGCAGGCGCTGCTGGTCCCACAGGCTTCAGCTGGAAGAGCAGACGGGGGGCTTTGCCCCTTCCCTGTTTTCAGAGCTGCATTTCCCAGAGCCCTCCTGACCCCACAGAACTCCCAACCCAGGGCTGGGAAGCCCGGAGCAGGAGTGGGTCCATATCCAGCCCAAACCCTCCAAGTATAACCACTGAGGACCTAGCACAGCTTTCCCATCATTCTACCCCTGCAGGCTTTGCTCTGACAGCTCCATCCCTTTGGGTGTAAACCCATCCCAAATCAGGAGCACAGGAACCCCCAAAGCCATCCCCTGGCCCTGCTGCTCTCTGCATCCTCCCTCCTGCCCCATGCCATCCCCACCCCATCGCTGCAGGGTCCTGCCAGCTCTCACCCACCTAAGCCCCTAGGTTTTCCCAAACATTTGTTTTCCCAAACTTTGGAGGTTCTCTCATTGCTATGCAATGCGCGTCCATCCCCTGCCCTCCTCCATCCTGCCTCCCCCTTCTCCCCGCACAGCTCCAACCCATCCCAGCCTGGGATCCTAAAACAGGCTAATTTTTTATTCTACTCCTCGAGGAGGAAGAAAATAATAATAATAATAATAATAAAACCCAATCTGGGAGAAGGGAAGGACCCTGTGAGCTGTGACCTCCTCCAAACCCCCAGCACCGAACCCGGAGAAGGAAACAAAAGGCGGTGGGATTTGCATTTCCACACAGCGCAGAGATGGCCCCAACTTGGGGCTGTTTATTCTAGGCGTAGATTTTCAATATTTGGGATGATTAGCAAGTGAAAGCCGGCTGTTGCCAGCATGGCTCCGTGCCAGCGCGGCGCTCAATGGAGGAGAAAGAAAGACACAAGAAAAGCAGAGAAAAGAAGGGGCTGTGTGTATGTTTCCCCTTCTCTGCAAAGCAGAGATTGGGTTGAGGTGTCGTCGTTTGCCCGTGGGGTGGATGATGGATGAGGGGCGTTGCAGGGGAAGAAGAGAAACCACCGATAGAGGCTTTATGGCTGCGGGTTGAACAACCCAAAGGTTATGGGGCAGAGCAGGGAGTGGGGCACTTCCCATCTTTATGGCATGCCCAGGCAGGTCGGTGCCACCCGCGGGCAGGAGCACCGTGTCCCCATCCCATGGCTGACACCCAAACCCCAAAACCACCCCTTGGGTGGGAGGGGAAAACCCATGAGATCCACGTCCAAGTTTGCGGCGCTGCTTTCAGGAGCTGAACAAAACGGGGTTGTTTGGGGCCTCTCCTGGTGCCTGCTTTATGCTCACCCTTTTTCCTGGCTGGCAGGAATGCTGGCTGCTGGCAGTGCCTGTATGGGGTGGGTGCCCGGGGCACTGCTTTTTGCAGGGGGCGAAGCAGAAATGTGGGCTTTTTGCCAGCAAAAGAAGCAGTGAACCATAGGAGCGAGGGGCTGCTGGCTTTTCCCAGCCCTGCTAATAACACTCTTAAAAAGGAGAAATAGAGAGCAGAGCCCACGTGCTGACAATAGGGAGAGGGGCAGGAGGAGATGCGCTATTGAGATTTCCAGCCATAGAATCGTGGAAGGTTTTTTCCAGCCTGTGGGATCCCACCTCCCCCAGCCCAACCATCAGCATGACCAAATCCCAGTGCTAACGCAGGTCCTTCAGTCAAAGAGATCCTCGTATCTCTTTAACACCCCCACAGTGGTTCTCCACCACCTCCCAGCCCATCCCAGCACCTGACCACCCCCAGCCCCTCATTTCTCCTTTGGGGGCTCATGCTCCCCAGGCCAAAAGGAGACCCAAGCCCTGCCTCATCAACTCAATCGCACCCTGCCCTCTCAGCACTAAGCAGGACCACCTCCAGCAGTGAGCCCAGCCCTTCTTTTGGGCTAAGATTGCCCAGGTTGAGAGCAGCTGTGATTGTGAGCACCTGCTGCTACTGCTACTGCTGCTGCGCTGCCCATCCAGTCCATAAGGCACAGGAGCTGGGATGTCCTGGAGCAGGTCCAGCTGAGGTTCTGAGCCCCAGTGAGGGTCTGGAGGGGACATTGCTGCCTTAGGGGTACTCAAAGGTGAGCAGAAGCCTCTTTTTCTCCCGCCATCCCATTATACAGGTGTGGGTCCCCCCAGTCCGTCCACCCCAACACTGAGCTCCATGTCCCAGCCCCCCACCCTCCCCACACAGACCCCCCCACACCAATGCTTGCTTTGCAGCAGCTGCTTTGCTGCTCTTGCAGAGCCTGAGCTGCTCCTCGGTGTAATTGGCCCCACGAGGGTTTGTCTATTCCTGCAGTGCTGTGCAGCTCCTCTCACCACCCCGCACCCAGGAGGGCTCACAACCTGTTTGTGTTCCTATGGGAAGAAACAGGGACAACCACCCCCCAGGAGCAGAGAAGGACACACCAGAGCTTGGGAGCAGCTCCCAGTGTCCCCAAGTCAGCAGGGCCCCCTGATGTGAAAGTTGTGCCATGCATGAGGTTTGTGCCTCAGTTTTCCTATGGGGGATTGCTGAACCCCCATAGGGCTGGAGAGCAGGACTGGGATGGTGAGATACTGAGCCCCACGTGGGAGAGGCTCAGACACAGCCAGGCAGGGCTGGAAGGAAACAAGGAACCAAAAGTCTTTTTTTTTCTTCTTTTTTCCCCATTTTTTCTTTTCCTTTTTAATTTGTAAATAACTCTCCATGAAAAAGGTTATAATTGCACACGTATCTTTGCATTCATTCGCCACAACCCAGGAAAATATAAAAACAACAGATGAAAAGGAGCATCACCCATACAAATACATACATCTCCACCAGCCCCAAGGCTGCGTGGGCTTCAGCTCCTGGCCCAGCCCCACTGAAGCTGTGGGGTATGGAAGCCTTGGTGCCCGACCCCCCCATTGCCCATTGCAAATTAAACCAAGGCCATTTCTCATTTTATTTTTTAAGGCTGGTTTATTGACTCTAGTGCTACAGCTACACTCCTGCTATGTTACTCACAACAACAATCCTAAGAGCTTCTGCAACCAAAAAAGAAAACCTTTACAATCTCCCGTTTCTTTTTTTTTCTGCGAGTCTAAGACACACAGCACTGGTACTACAGCTTTTCCTTACTCCTACTCAGCACCTACATCACCCAAACCACCCATGGGGAAGAGGAGCAGAGGAATCCAAGAGCTTTGGGTCAAGTTTCGGCACAGTTTGGCTGCAGGAACGGTGCTGACATTGACACGGAGTTGGGTGACCCAATGCTGATCAAAGCCACCGTGCAGGTCTTGGTTTGCAGAACAACTAACAGAAGCCAAAGTACAAAACAACCCCCAACCTACATTTCCCCTACCCCACTCTGAAAAGAAGTCCTAATGCTAAAAATATAGGTTTCTTTGAATATATAATATATAATAGATTATATAAAAACACCTAAAGAGGCAGACTGAATTTACGGATCTTTCCTTCTTCCCCAGGCACAAGTCAGGAGGGAGGTTGAACTCGGAGAATCCAGAGGGGACTCTATTTGCCTGCTAACTAATTAGCTACACCTACAAATGAACCCAGACAGAAAGAGAGAGAAGAACAGAGAGAAGAAGGAGAGAGAAGATTGCACGTAGTCTACGGAGTCCGAAGCCACCAGGAATCTTGTCTGTTGGTTCTGAAGAGGAGGACTGTATGCCGTGTCCATTTCCATGCAAAGAAAAGTGGTAATTTACATTTTGTTTCTTAAAAAGTAAAAAAATAAGTACTGTTTTATCTCTTCTCTTGAGGAAACTCGTGGACCTCAGACTTCTGGTGTGTCCTTTGAAGATATTTCAAGCAATTTTTGTGTTACTGTGTTCTCCCCATTGGTATGTCTATGAATAACCCTACCACGAAGCTGATCAAGCTGCTGGGGGAGACTGTCCATAGCAAGTATTGTCCATTGCAAGTTCCAGCAGCACAAAGGGAGCATCCTCCCAAAGCCCTTGTGGGTTTGGTTCGGTCCTTTGCTTATAGAAAGGCTCCCGCAGCGCTCCACTCATTGACGTCCGCAGGCAGCGAGGCGTCACCGAGCTCAAAGAGCTGCTCCATGCTGACAGAGCTGGACAGGAAATCATTGCCATCTTCATCCCAGGGGTGCTGCAGGAAGGAGGTGGCCATGAAGGTCTCGTCAAAGTCCAGGTTGTTGGGGTTGGGCTCGGTGAGGGGCTGCTCGGACCCGGCCATGCACCACTCCTGCGGATTGTCGCGATATCCATGGCCCGCCAGGTCAACCTCACGCTCAATGGGGCTGATGGGCGGCGTGAGCTCCAGCTCCTCAAACGTGGCAAAATCTCCATTGAGGTTGGTGTCAAAGACGACCTCCCAGTCGAAGTTGCCCTTCAGGGAGCCCAGCTCGGTCTGCTCCTCCTGGGTGAGCAGGGCTGTGTTGAGCAGCCGGGCCGCCTTGGCTGTGCGTTTGGGTAAGGGCTGCTTGCGCTTGCGGCCGCTCTTCCCATCCCAGCTCTGCTCGCCGGTGACCTCTTCAAACTCCTTCAGCAGCTGCTGGGACTCCGTGTTGACGTTGAGGACGTTGCCGTTGGCACGGCTGGAAGGCGCCGGCCCGGTGACGCCGCACGCTTGGTGCTGGGCCCTGTTGGTGAAGGCTGGGTGGATCTGCACCGGGGGCATCCTCCGCTTCTTGAAAGCCCCGTTCATCAGCCGGTCGGCGTACTGAGGGTCGATCTTCCAGAAGCCGCCTTTCCCCGGCTCGTCCTTCTCACGGGGCACTTTGATGAAGCACTTGTTCAAGGAAAGGTTGTGTCGGATGGAGTTCTACACCCAAAAGAGAAAAGAGAGAGGTTGAGCGTTGCTTCCTGCATGGCTACGCGTCATCAGCTGGGATCCTGGGGGGAAGCAAGGCAGAAATGATGCTGTCACGTCATCCAGACCATATGCCCAACAGACACTTCCCTCCTTGGGCTTCCAGTGTCATTTCCCTTCCTCCCAGCCAACCAAGAAGCAGGAGAAGACAAGGGTTTGAACCAGAACTTGCCAGCCATCAGGAAGCATTTGGGAAAATCTCCTCGGCTGTGAAGTGGGGCCACAGGGTTTGAGCACTGGGAGAAACAGGCCAGACCCACCCTAGGAGCTCTAGTTCTGCACAGAGGGTGAGGAGGGACTCACAACCATGGCCCTATTTTAAATGGAGCATTTCAACCCACAGCAATGCATGGCAGCACCATGGGGTTGGCGTCATCCAACCCTGTACCCCCAAAGGTCATCTGTGCCAATTGCTAGGGCAAGGGGAGGTGGGCAAAGCTTTCCTGGGCTATCTGCCCCAAGAGGTGCCTCCTGGCCCAGGATGTGTGAAATCACCACATCTTCATCAGCCACAGCTCAAAGCAGCTGGAAAAAAAAAAAAAGGAAAAAAGAAAAAGAGGAGTTTCTGCTCCTGTTGAGCTGTTCTGAAGCCCTGAATGTGCCTAGAGTGATGTGAATAATCAGAAAGGAAACTCAGTTATCGGGTAAATAACACAGCGTTGAGCTCCACAAAGCCAAGACCGTATTAAGAGATTGGATATGGTAGAGGGCTTTTTTTTTTTTTTTTTTTTTTTTTAATGTTGCCTGGATATCTTTATGCTTATTCATCCATAATCCGTAGTGCCGAGTAGGAAAAACAAGGCTTGAATGCTCAGAGCTGTTGAAAAACACACACACACACATAGGCACACACACAACAAAACCCAGTGCTGGGCTGGAGCTCCTTGGGCGCGCTGGCTCCCCTCCAAAGCACTCAGCTCCCACAGGAATAGATCCATCTCCCCCCGGAGTACGGGTGGGATGACCTTTCGAGGCTGTCTGCTCACAGGGGAGTTGGGGTAGGGGAGGAGAAAACGGCCTCGAAAAGAAAGAAAGGGGAAAAAAAAGAGAAAAGGGGCAAAAAAAGAAAGAGGAAGAAGGAAGAAAAAAGGAAAACAAAGAGAATGGAAGAAGAAAAAGAGAGAAAGGGAGGAAAAAAAAAAGGGAAAAAAAAAAGAGAAAAGTGAAAAAAAAAATAAAGGAAGAAGGGGAATCACAGACATCCCCGCAAACATTCCAGGCTGCAGAGATTCTAAGTTTACCATTTAATGACATTTTACAAGGGTCAGAGCTTTGTGGGCTGAATTCCGGGCTCCCCATCTCCCCTCCCCATCCCACATCTCATTCAGGCCGGGCCACCCCTCGTTACATGGACATATTTATCATTCCTCCCTGCCACAATCCTGCAAACCCCCCGCATGTCTGCGGGGTAGGATTGAAAACCCTTCTTTCTTTCTTTTTTTTAATAAACACATTTAATTAAAACCACGGTGATTAGCCAGCCAGGAGCTTGCAGGGCGAAGTCAACATGCTGGCACGGTGCTGCTCCACCCCAAAAGACCCCCACCAGCAATGCACACTGCCCCAATGTTCCCATCTGCCAGAGCTGTGCTGCTCTATGGGGTGGCCCCATAAGGAGGGTGCAGGGAGGATCTGGGGGGTCCCAGGTGCTGTCCTCACCAGGAGGATGCAGGTGTTGTGCAATCCTGGAGGATAAGGAGTTTCCTGCCCTGGAATGGGCTTTGGGAGCTGCTGGAGATGTGGGCAGAGGGCAGCCTGGGGGGGTTTGCAGTGTCTTTGCCCTGTGCTGTAGATTGGGTGTGGGAATTCTTTGGGATCTGTGGAGGTCCTCCCTGCCCTGCCGCATCCTGAAAGCCTCAACGTGACCTTGCATGGAGGGCACAGAGATGGAGGGGCTGGGAAAAACCCCCAGGTTCAAGCTGTGCCTAGAACTGCCGAGGGCTGTCCCCTACCTCTGAGGATGGGTTCATTCGAGATATGGGACAGCCCAGCCTCTCTCTGAGGCTTCACATTTCATCACAGCAATGGAGTCTCCTTGGCCTCTCCAAGAGAAGCAACCTCCCCTCTGCCCTGCTCGCAGACCTGCAGCGTTTCTGCTCTGAGCTTCCCCAAAGGGGGATTTATCCAACGTGCAGCATCACCCCGTGAGCCCACCCCATCCCTCTCCTCAGCACTCAGAGCCTTCATTTGGGGTTTTCACACACTGAGCTCTAAGGGGGGCTGCAGGAAGGTGGAGCTGAGGACAGAGACATCCACGTGCCAGGGCCAAGCATGCACCTCCCCGCTCCTAAAATGGCCCTGGGCTCTCCCCTGTAATGGCTCCTTCCCTCCGCCATCCCTGCACACTCAATCCCTGTCCCTTCATCCTTCCTCCCTCTCCCATCTCAGTACCTCCATCCCTGTGCACACCACAGCAAACCACAAACCCCACAGGAGCCAACCCCCCTCCACCCGACGGCGCACCCCCCCCACATCCCAAACCCTCAGAGCCCAAAGCACCCACCTGCCAGGTGGGGTCGGCGTGTCGGAAGTAGCAGAAGTTATCAGTAATCCATTTGTAGATGGCAGAGAGGGTGATTTTGGTCTTCTTGCTGGCTTCCATCGCCATGCAGATAAGAGTGGCATAGGAGTAGGGAGGCTTGACGTGCGGGTTGGTTTTGTAGTCGATGTCCTCGGGTGGCTGTGCGTGCAAACCCGGGTGTGCCGACCTCGAGGTGGAGGAGGAGGTGGGTTTGCCGGGGGTGTGGGGCATCCCCATACACGCCGGGTCGGCAGCCAGGGGCGAGCACGGAGCGGCGAAGCCGGGGATGTGGTGGCAATCGTGAGGATCGGGGCCGCTGGGGCACGAGGAGGATTTGCCCACGCTGGCGTTGATGATGGAGAACTCCTGCAGCCACTGCAGGCTGGTCAGGCTGTCGTCCAAGTTGCTCGAGTCCCCCATGCTGCCCTGCTGCCCCTCGGCCGCCCGCAGGCTCAGCCAGCCCTCAGCCATGCCTGGGCGCTGCGGCAGCTCCAGCATCCACGGGGAGCAGCGCCGGGAGGGGACGGGGACGGACCTGCAATGCCATCGGGGGGGGGGGGAAAAGGGGGTTGGGCCGGGTCAGTTTCCCCGAGGTGCAGCTGCTCTCGGCAGCCCAAACCCCCAAAACGACCGGTAAGAAGCTGAGCCTACCCCAGAGCGAGCTGATGGGTTCAAGCTTCAGTCGTTCTTGCTGAGTTGCTGTTCAGCCCCCAGCGTGGCCATGAAGCTGTCACCCAATGC